>NC_061771.1:29591336-29678825 GCF_022458985.1 Mugil cephalus
AGTTGTAGACAAACTTGTTGTGTCTCTCACAATGTGCTCGGCAAAGCAGTGAGACGTACAGAATTTAAACTGCGAGTCTCTGTTCGCGGTCACGTCCCTGTCTGTTCTCCATTGACTGCAATGCAAAGATTTCCTTAAACTCCATATATTTCAAAACTCCAAAATATTTACTCCAGAAAGACAAGAAACATATCAATGTCTTCAGGAAGGTCTTATGACGCCCACGGTCTGTGTGTTTTTCTAATAGGAGCTACCGTTTTGTCACAGTGAGCCCAAATGTGCGACCAGCACAGAGGGAGATAATCCACCTCTTCCCTGTGTCCCGGCCCAGTGCGCTTCTGTCGTCATTGACAACCATGTTGGGTTGCCACAGCAACCCTGACCCACAGGCCTGGGCCACAGCTGAGACCAATTCATTAATCAGGGACTCCTCTTGTTGTTCTGCTGTTAATACAGCTGATCCGTGTGTCCCACACATTTATGTTACAACAACACACACCAGCACACACTACACAGGTAACTTTGTGTTATTACAGTTACACACACACAGAGTTGTAGAACGCACACACACATGCACGTTTAAGCGTGCATTACTTTGTCACACACAGGCTAATTGTGCTAACCATAAGCTAAATGTGGGTTAACTGTGCTAAATGTAGGCTAACTATGCTGAATGTAGGCTAATGTATGCTAACTATGCTAAAGTGTTTGTTAGCTGTGCTAAATGTGGGTTAACTCTGCTAACTGCAAGGCTAACTGTGCTTAATTTAGGCTGATGAAAATTCTGGTCTTCAATTTAATCCAACATCTGCAGATGGACTCACAGCACAGACGAAGCATCAAGCATTGATAGTGATAAAAGAGCGTCGGTTCATGAAATAGATTTACTTCATACCCCCTATCATAGATAGTGCCTCCATCAGGACCCTTCAGAGAGATAACATGGCCTAACCTGTGACCAGAGACCATAGATCAAAGCCATAAAACAAACAATGAAGATATTATTATGTCATTAGCAACAACTCAACTTATAGTCATGCAGTGTTTCAACAAGTTACAGTACACACAGTTAAAACATTATATATACGCAGCAGATTTATGGTGTAAGATACTGTACGATACATCATTTCTCATTACAGGATGTAAATAAAGACACACATGGTTGTATGTATCACCCAAAACCTCCATGTTTGTTTGTTGTTTCTGAAATGATGAACATTGTGGATTATACATGTGATCACCTTCACCTGACTACACATCAGTACTACTCAGCTTCCCTGTACATTAGAGGCTTTGTGTTTCCATGGTGACAGGTTTGGTGAGATTGAAAGCATCATAATTCTTCATGAACTCTTCTAAACCTTCGTCAACTCCAAGAATGTCAACATGGCTGCCAGAGCTCTGGAGAACCTGCAGGTGAGTGATCGCTCACTGTCATCAGCCGTCAGTATTGTCTTGTTCTCCATAGATATTATGTACATGTAACGGGCGTGCATTGTCTTTAAACCAGGTTGGATGCGCCTCATTAACACATATAAGTTCTGCGTTGTGTTCTATGTTGTGAGGAATGAAGAAAGGACTCTGACCACAATCAGCTGCTGGTTGCTCTTTAATGAAGGCAGGATAGAAGATTTATCTGTACAAATCAACGAAAAACACACGGCTCTGTGACATGCAGTCTCCACACAGCACACACAGTCTCAAGCTCCTGTGGGCAGAGAAACATACAGGAAACCATGTAGACTTTCATGTGGAATATGTCTACTTCAACTTGCAAAAAGTCAGTTTACAAAGTTCATATTCAATTGACTCATTAACTGCATGTTCGCAGCATAAAACCCAACATTTATACATGCATGAAATAAAGTTTGCATTGTCCAAAAACCGAAATAAATGTTCAAAAATGACGAGCAAAATAATACACCTCCTCCTCTCAGCTGGTCTGGGGCGAACTGAGAGACGCACCGTAATGACGACACAAGGCTGCGACTTCTTAAAGAGACAGTACAGGTATTAACACTGGTCTGAATACAACATCCAGGCATACATATAGGCAATAAAACACACCTAAAACATATAAGAAACAATACTCATCAGGATTTGGTGACATTTCAAACGTAAAAGTAAAGATATCATTTCAACCTGGTTACATAAAGTTGGATCAGGTGTTGTGTGTCCTCCTGTTCAGGGTGTGGAGCTGGGAAGCAGCAGGCTGGTAATGAGGTACCCAGATGGTTGGATCCAGTGGACCCTGCCCTCGACACAAATGACCAACAACAACCTCGACTCCAACTCTGGAGAGACTCAGTCTGGTTCAGCTGCCTCAGAGTATCTTCATTAATATGTGTCAGATAGCACGTGGATTAATGTTGTTGATTAAATTTATATATCTATGAAAAACAAACAGCTTTTTAGAATGAATTATGATCACTGGTGATCCCTCCAAGGTACCTACACAGAAGTGTTCATACACTTAGTTTTGTATTTACTGAGTTGCAGACGTTTGATAGTCCTTCAAGCTGTGGACGGTGGATCCTTCAGGAATCATTTGGGAACTTTGAGCCATGTGTCAATCAACTGTATCAGTCACTCCCATTGGTCCTCAAAGATGAGATTAGTTCAACTTGGTAACACCCACTTCTCTTCCTCAAAGTTTTCTTTCTCCTGTCGTCATCAAACCTCTGAGAATTTCATGGCCTCTGGTCAACACTTTGATGAAAGTCTGTTATTTTGAAGACAAACTTTGAACCTAGAAGAACTAATTTCAACAGCAACCACTTTCTGATTTCTTATAAGATGCAGCATTATAGGAGAAATGACTGGAACATAGAAAATAACACCTTTTTCTCTGAATATATTTTTAGACTGACTGTTAGAATGTATCTACCAGGAACTGCTGATGTTGCACAGCTTGAGTGTATCAGCAGAACTTTAGAAAAAGAAAGGTTTAAACAAATATGTCTCAGAGAGTAACACTCAAGTCTATAATGATCAAGTCTATAAGTCACATTTTAGGAGGTTTATTGATGAAAACCAAAAATAAGAGTAATTTCTTCATTTCAGCTTGAGGATTTACAACCATTCATTTGCTGATGCATATTAATAATATAAGAGGAAGGAAGACATATTGAACAGAACGATCTCTGACAGGAGAAGGTGTCTCTACACAGGAAATATATTCTGCCACTAACTGACGTACTGTTGTACTTAAGTATGTGATCTGTCGGCTGTTTGACAGACGTGAGGAGCAGCGATGGGTTTAACTGCAGCGACGAGGGAGTTCTTTGTCTTCCTTCTCTCTGTGTCAGGTACTGAGCAGGAATATTATACTTTTTACTCAACTACATTTATCTAACAGCTGTAGATTGATTCTTTTTTCTTGCAAAACGTATAAGCTCACAGATTAGTTTTCATGTAAAAATGACACATTTCTAGTGACTAGCTTCTTACACTTGACTTTGATTTTGTAGAAATGTGTTAAATTCTTAAACATTAACCCTCTATTTGTCCCAGAGTGGAGAAATAGTCAGTGATGCAGCAGCAGTTTAAAGACAGCAGCTAAAGAGAAGTAATAAAAACATTAAAGTGTCCAGTGTGTGTTTGTCATAGACGGTCCTCAGGAGTGCTCCGTGCACTCTGAAGGAATCTAAGTCTCCTTAGCAGGTAGAGTCTGCTCTGACCACCTCTTGTTTAGGTGAACTCCCAGGTACTTAGAAAGATCCACTATCTCAGTGTCATTTGTTTGTGTGTTTGTGAAAATGTGTCTTCCTGTCTTTGTGAACTTACTAACCACCAACTCCTCACCCTGCTAACAACCACAACAATGCCCCAAACCCTTAAAGGGACAGTGTCAACATAAAAGATGACAGTAATTCTGTTTGAACAAGTCATTTGCTAAAGAGTTTATATGTTCAATGTTCTTTCCATTCAGAAATAGTCTGTTTTAACTATCATGTGGTCTCTGTGTTTCTGTAATGAGTTTTTTACATAGTTGTTGCACACTCTCAGTGTTCTGTTACAGTTTTTCAAAGTGTTCCTCACACCACGTCACAGTTCACAATGTCATTAGTTTCCATTCACACCACTCCCCAAGCAGAGCAGACTTGTGTTCCTTGTTCACACTTTTAGTATACATCCTTGATGGTGATTTTTCTAAGATGCATTACCAGTAAAGTGTTTATTTTTCTGACTTTAATCAATGAATCTAAATCTAGTCTCTGATGTTCTCTGTGTTCCAGTGGTACTTGGTCAGACTGGTTATGGAGTGACTTACTCTTCTACTCAGATCTGTGCTGTAAAAGGATCAACAGTGGAAATAAAAAGCCCCTTCACATACCCATTTTTAAAGGGTTGGAACGTTCTAAAACTGGGGAGAAAACTTTTTGGTTTTCACAGGGCCCTTAAAACCTGATGATCTGCCCGACAGCCCAAAAAGTATTCTGGTCGTGTGACTCACAGTTGCAAGGGAGAACAAGGCCTCTGAGAATCTGGGGACTTGGGGGAGAGAGCGATTCAGCGAGTCCAAGTTCAGTTTTCTAACAAACAAAGAAGGTGGACTTTTTTAACTGGTTACCTGGATCACTCTGACTGTCTCAAAAGAATTTCCCCTCCAAAAATTTTGTCAAATGAAAAACCCATGTCATGACTTTTTTACTGAATATTGATAAAAGTGTTTATTAAAGGGGTGACAAAAAATTTTTAAAATATATTTCTCTGTTCATTTTCAGTTCACTTTGAAAGGGGTTTAAAGAGAACTCTTCAGTACAACGGGGTAGAGGTGAAGTTTTCAGAGCAGTTGTCGTTATCTGCTGTTCCCCCTTTCTGGAAAAAAATGGAGTGAACATGAAAAAAAGGACACTTATTCAGTTCAAAAAAATCCTTTAAAAATGGGAAGACAGTTTTTCCTGTCCCTTTTAAAAGGATCTAAAGAATTTTCCCCTCCCCCCTCCCCACAATGTTTTTTTAAACTTCATTTTTCCCATTACTCGGGCCCATCCCCCAAACCAAATCAGGGGTCTTTGTTTAAAAAAACCCACATTCCTCTTCCTCTTCTTTTCCGTTGATCCCCCTGCGGGACATTTAGGGGCCCCTAACACCACCACCCCCTTTCCTCTGAAGTGTTCCCAAATAAATCCTCTTGTAGTTTGCCCCCTTTAAAAAATTTTTTTGTCTTCTTCTTTCAGGTGCCCTTTTACCCCCTGCTACAAAGTAAACTTACCCCTGCAAAAAGCATCTGTGCCATCAAAGGTTCATCAGAGGACATTTCCCCCACATACATCATTTTTTTTTTTTATGATGTTTGCCCAAATTTTCGGGTTTCCCCATCGGATCGTATCGTCAGTGAAAATTTCCCTCACAGCCTGAGGCCCTTTGAGTAAAGACTCCCATATTCAGGTCTTTTCAGGTCCTTAAACCCCGAGAAAAGGAAGATCCACTCTGAGAATCACAAACCCTGACAGAGAGTGATTCATTGAGTATAAATTAAAATTTAAAGACCCATTTTTTTAATGGGGGAAGTGTTTTAAACCTGGAAAAAACCCCTGAATGTCACAGGAAATGATAAACTCTAACTGGTAGGGGGATGTATCTGTGCATGGTTTTTTTAAACAGATGTGCCCATTACTGTTTGTGTTTTTCAGGCGCTCTTGCGGTCCCGGGTGACCAGAATAATATAAATCCATCAGTCTAAAAACTAAAGGCAAACCCTCAAGTGTCTCGGGCAGCTGCAGTCCAGCTGGCCCGTCTTTACTTCGGGTTCCCCAAAAACCAACAGATAATCGGGGACCCAGAAAAACTTCTACTTTGACAAAAAACGTTTTCTCCGGGAGCACTGTCTCCTGTCTTTCAGTGGACATGAGGTTTTACCGCTCCCCCTTAAAGTCTGTGAGATTACTTCATCTGGCTGTCATCCCTTTTACTAGACACTGTATCATACTGGAAGTTTTTTTTGGGTTTTTTTACTTCAACATAAATCTTGATATATTTCGGAAAAAGGAAGAAACCCTTGCAAAAAATGCACAATGTAACTGCCCTGTTTAAATATCATTTTTTGTTTTAAAAGTGTTTCATTTTCCCCTTTTAAACTGATGTTCCTCAGTTTCAGAAACTTCAAAGCATCACGTTGCAAAACAAAATAATCTCCATCTATCCCCAGATCCCCCAAAGTTTTCCCTCTGATAAAGGGATTCCATCTGGGGAGATAAGGGAGGGTGTTCAGTAAACTCTGACCTGAAAGCGTGATGCAAACCCCAGCAGTAACTAAAAACCGGTACAAAAAAACCAAACACTTGTCAGTAATGGAAAAATTTTTTTCCCTCAGCTCTGCCCAGCCCTCGGACTCGGGAAAGGGGTATCAATGTACAGCTGAAAACACGAGGGGAAAAGATGCCCGCCCCGTTTACATTACAATTGATGTAAAATGTGAGTGAATAAACAAATCCAGTCGGGTTCCCATTTTGGGTTCCCCCATGAAAAAGGTTTTCTTTTTATTTTAGTTCTAACTTATGTTTCCTGGTTCTTCCAGACCCTCCAAAGCTTCCCTCTGTGTCAGTGAGTCCATCTGGTGAGATAGTGGGGGGTATTCAGTGACTCGACCTGTGCAGTGTGCAAAACCCAGCAGCAAACTACACCTGGTAAAAGGAGAAAAAGGACTCCCCCAAAAGTTCAGAAAATTTTTCCCACCATCACTGACACCCGGGGACCTGAACACAGAGGCATTTTTATTACTGTGGAACCCAAAAAAAAAAAGAGGACGTAAATAACTCCCCTTTTAAAAAGGGGGTTTGGGGTGTCACGGGTAAATAAATGTTAAAATATCGTTTACTGCATCAGAGATTATAAACAAATCACAACAAAAAATAACACTAGTAAATTCAAAAAAATTTAACATCCCCCTGTCGGGTTTTTTTTATGGGACGGGTTCTTTTTTTCCCTTCGACCCAAACTAAACAACCAACTCTATTACTGAGACACAAAACCTCTATCAGTGTTTGTCCATTTTTTTGGGGAAAATTCCCCAGTAAAACTGAATGTCATCAGTTTTAATTTTGGTGGTGCTGGTGCTGTTTCCCTCTGCTTTTTTTTATTCTGTGTTTTGAGGTAAGTGTTTCTTTTTTTTTTTTAAACAATTAAACCCCCTTTACTTTTCTTTTTGGGTATTTAAATTCATCTTATTTCTTGGATTCCACCCCGGAAGAAAAAAAACTCTTCGGGCTGGGGGACTAAACCCAAAATGAAAAAAGGGGAGGCTTAGGGGTGAGAGGAGTTTCAGAGCATGTGAACAAAACTGATAAAAAAACCATATCTAAAACTGAAAGATTTTAAAACTGTACCACAGAAAAAAATCCAGGAAGTAATTTCATCAGTGAAAAAAACTTTAAATTTTTTTAATTTTCCTGAAAATAAAAATAAAAAAATACAGCCATGTTTAAAAAAAATTTAAAGTCCTTGAAAAAAAAAAATTTTAAAAAGGACAGGGTTTTAAAAAAAGTGAAGAGTGAGAGAAACTGAGAAAAAACTCTGTCAAATTTTCTTTTTACAGATCAAAAAAAAACCTCAAAACACGACTCTTCTATTTAAAAGTAGAAGTTTTTCTAAGATGTCCCACATAGGTTGGTGGTTAACACTGATGCCTCAACGGGGGAAGGGCCCTGGGTTTCAGCCCGGGTTTTGGGCCCCTTTTTTTGGGGGAGTTCACTTTTCTCCCGGTTGTGTGGGTTTTTTCCGGGACACTCTGGCTTCCTCCCACTGTCCAAAAGACATTTTCCGTAAGGCAAATTTTGGGTGATTCCACTTTGGGACGGGTAGGTTAAAAGTGTGAATGTTTGTTTATCTCTACGTTGTTTTTAAAAAAGAAAAAGGGAAAAACCTCTGCCTTACCCCTGAGGATGAGATACTAGTTTACTAGAAACTAGACAGTGAATGATGGGTTATTCCAATTCTGACATGTCACAGTTTACATAAACATGTGAAGTGTTCTGGTACCTTTTGTTGGGGCATTTGATTTTCTTTATATTTTGTTTTAAATTTTTAAAAATATTTTTTTCCTCTTTATATTTTCAGTTAGTTTCCCAACTGTTTCTCTCTTATTTTTTTCCCCTTTTGGGTTAAATTTTTTGTGGTTTGATTAACGGATTAATAAATCAGGCATAAATTGTGACCCCCTTCCTTTTATTTTTGTTTTGGCCACCCTGACTCATTGAGGCGTGGATTTCCACTAGACCCCTGAAGGGGTGCTGGGGTACCGGGAAAGAAAAATTTTTAGCAGCAAAATCTTTTTAAGGGGCGCTGTGTTGCAAAAGGTGGAGACCCATAGATCAGACTAGTTTGTTTTAAACAAACCCACAGAAAACCACCGGGGAAATTTGGGGGCATGTGATCACCAAAATCAAAAACCCAAAGGTCAGGTTTTTTTACTTCACCCATTTTGGGGTCATGATGTTTATGCCCCGGGCTGTGTATATTATATATTTTTGGTTATGAGTAATTCAATTGAGAGAAAGATAAATTTTTCAAAATAAAATGTTTAACCCGAAAACTCAAACTCAAACCCCGTTTGTGTCGGGCATCGTTGCAGTTTTTCCCCCTTTACTGCAGCGAGGGGGACAATATGGGAAGAATTTGGATTTCAGGGTGTAAAAAAAGTTTTATGAATAATAAAAACTTTAAACATTCCCCTTTAAAAAACATAATGTTTTGTTTTTTTTTTTTTTATTTTTGTTTTCTTCACAAATTTTTCATTTTCATGGGTACAAATTTCCACTCTGGGCATTAATAATTATAACCACGCCCCGTATCATTTTGTTACCAACCCCCTTATCTATCCAAAAAGGGGTGTCCTAGTTTAAAAAGGGGTCATTGATTCCCCCATACAGCACCCGTTTGGAAATTTTATGTTGGGATGGATGATCGAGGTTTAGTTTTTAAACTTTAAAAAAATTTTTCACTAGCCCAAAGGGTTCAGTAATAATGTGGTGTAAAAGGACATTAGTGGTCAATAAAAAAAGGGAAAGGAATCGAGGGGTTGGGTTCACACTTATCACTAATTGGGTTTAAAGAATCCCTTGGGGTTTTTATTCGCCATGCATTTTTACGTTCAGGGTACAAATAAATGGGTTTTAGGCTTCGAGCTGCATGGAAAAACTCCCAAAAACTTTTAGGGCAGATTTTCACCATCACTGTAAAAACGTGAACACAGTGGGGTTTAATTTCAGTGAAGCCCCGAAGAGAAGAGGACGTCAAAACCTCCCTCATAAAGGAAATTTTTTGATTATTATATTAAACCCCCACAGGGCATTTTAGATAACTTTTTAAAAAAGTTCATTTAGGGCTTTCTTAATGTTCGAGGTTGATGATATAAATCTGAAGATTAAAAAAACAACGACCCGTGTTTTGGGTTTTTAAATGTAACCCAAAAGTCTGGGTTTTTTCTTTACAAGGGTCTCAAATTTTTAAAAAATTTTAAAACCCTAAAAATTTATCATAAATGCCCCCCGGGGGTCCTGATGCTGATTCCTTTTTTTCTCTTGAATCGTGGGGGATGTAAAAAATGTTCGGTTTTTGGGAAAATATGTGAGCCGTTAGGAAAGGGGGGTCTGGACGGCTTTTTTAATTTTTTGAATAAAAGGAGGGGTTGTCATTTGGGAATTTAAAAACAGAAAAAAATCAAAACACCCCTAATCCAAAAACCTTCCCCCAACAAAAATGCAGGGAGCAAGTGAAAGAGGGGAAACCCCAGGGACCTGAGAAGGAAAAAAGACATCATCATCGTTCTACTTCCCTTTTTTTGGGGTATAAAATGCCTTTAAAAATGCGCCCCTTGTTAGAAAGTTGGGGGCCCTCACTTTCCCAAATCTTCGTGGCATAAACACAGGAAGAGACTGGGGGCAACCCGGAAGGGCAAGAAAAGTTACTAAAATTCAAGGGGGCACAGCCAAAAAATAGGAAACAAACTGTTAAAAAACAAGGTTTTGAGCTGGGTTCCCTTTCAAACCCAAAACACCCCATTTACACTGGGTTGGAGTCTCCAAAATTGTCGATATGTGTTGTAAAAGAGTAGCCAAGGATGTAACCCAAAAAAAATAAAAACAGAAAAATGAAAAGGTAGAAATTTAAAAAAGAAGGGCGGTTTACTAAAATGTTTATGAGATGATAAAATAAAAAAGGATAAATAACACAAATTACTAGATAGATAGAAAAGATAGATAGATAGATAGATAGATAATAATAGATTTGATAGATAGATAGATAGATAGATAATAGAAAGATAGATAGTAGATAGTGATAGGGTAGATAAAATTGATAGAAAAAATAAGATTTTTTAAAAACAGGGTTCCCGTGAAATCAGGGATTTGCTGGGGCATTAACAGTTTTTTTCCTGGGCATCATTTTTCCTTCTGTCTTTCCCGCTTATTAGGTGAGCCGTTCATTTTTACTGGGTTATCAATAATGCTTCAAACTCAGTTGTTTTTGGATTTTTTTTAGGGTCCTTTTGTTTGTTCAATTTTGGGTTCTCTGCAGAAGAAAGAGATCCTGGGAAAAAAAAACCCCAGGGTCCCCAAAAAAGATCAAACAACAAAGCAGAGGTAAGGACAAAAAGTTTCCCCTTTAGTCTGAAAACAAACGAGAACATTTGGGGAAACCCTTTGTTCCTGCCCCCCCACTTTTTTTTCATCCTGATTGGTTTTTATTTTATGAACCTAGAGCCATGGATTTTAAATCAATTTACTTTTTCTCTGTTTATAAAAGAGAGAGGGGCCCTTTAAAAGGATAAATCAACAAGTTTTTTTGTTCCCTAAAATTGGGGGCTGAGGCAAAGTCCATCTTTAGTTTTGTTCATCTTTTATACAAAACTGTTTTCTTGTGGGGTTGCCCGTTTTGTCCATTTTCTAACTAGTTAAATCTCTTTATGATGAAAAATTTGCCCTCAGTCAAGTGTGGGTCCAGAAAATACAACCCTGCAGCTACAACACAGAGAATATCCAGAGCACAGGAAAGAAGTTTGTTACGCCACCGTAAGTTTTCTCCAAAAACCAAGAAGTCCTCTCTACTCCAACCTCACGCCAGCTCAACACCAAAAAACAGAAGAAACAGGGAAGGAGGGGGATGAGAAATGTACACACTATCCCCGGTTTTCTGGGTTTAGGGTGAAATCTTTTTACCCTTTTTTTAAATTCCCTCAAAGTCTGCGGACATTATGATATGTAACCCTTACTGGTGGATGGAGGTAACCCTTGTACATCACCAGGGGGCAAGTGGGAGGGGCCCCTACTTTCCCCACAAAGTTGGCCTCACCCACAAAATGGCCGCCCCTACTTTTTACTTCCCACGGCCTCATCCTCTTCCCCGTTTGGGGCGCTCAGGTCCCATAATTAAGGAGAGTTGGGAAAGAAAGAGAGGAGCTGAGGCAGAAGGGGGGCTTTTTGCTGGGTGTGGAGGAGCGGAGGAGCTGGGGAACGGACGGCGAGGAGACTGCAAACAGGGGAGTGAGTTAAAAAAAGGAACATTTGTGGAGGAAGATTTTTGGTTTAGGTGGAAGGACTTTGAGGGGCCTCCGAACTCCTGTGGGGCGCTTTAGTTGAGTATAGGGGGAAATTTTTCTTCGGAACAAAAAAATTTGTCCCTTTTGGACCTTGGTTTTTTCCTGTTTTTTTTTTTTTTTTTTAGTTTTTGGGACGCCTCCACCCGTCTCGCTCAAGTACCTCTCATGATGTCACACCGTTAAAACTGTTTTTTATTAAAAAACGGGGTTATTATTGTGGGGTTTTTTTTTCTGTAAGTATTTTTTAAAAGTATGTTTTTTTCCCCTTTCAGAATAGGGCGTGAAGCCCGGGAGGATGTTTTGTGTTGACGCACAGTGAAAACCAAAAAGCAGAAAAAAGAAAACAACACAAAACCGGTCTCCATCTGAAGTTTCCCCTGAAAATTTTTTCAAAAATGGACAATGTGCTACTAATTGTTTTTCCGAAACATTTCAGGAATTTTCCCAACAACTCTGCTCTTTTAAATGAAAGCACGATATGTAAAAACATCGTTTAGGTGGGAAAGGAAAAAGTTTTGTTTAAAAAAGAGGCCAACCAAACCCCGGGAGAAGGGTTTTAAAAGCCCGGTCAGTCTCAAGTTGTTTCTCAGTCATTTTTTCTTTTTTCTTTGTCTTTTTTTTCTCGATCTTTTTTAGTTTTAATTTTTTTTAAATTTTTTTTTTTCCCCTGTCGGCGTGTTTAAAATTTTATTTTTTTTCTTTTCCCCCATTTAACAAAACACGCAAGCGGGAATTTTTTTTGAACCGGGCAAGACAGTCACACATTTTATTTTTTTGTAGGGTTTTTTTTTTTTTTTTCCTATTTTTATCAACAACAACCCCTTTTTTCCACATCAGAAATTTGCTCATAGCAACTTTATGAAGGCAAACCTTTTCTGCGTAACACTGAGTGTTTACCCCAAAAAAATGTGGGCCGGAAACCCGGGGTGGCTGTCCATCAAACTCTCTCAAAACTTCGGGACTGCTGGTTTTTCCCCCATGGGTACCCCTGTGGAAAATCGGCTCACCACGGGCAGCATTTGGGCACCGATCCTGTTTTTTCGGGCAAACACCAAGGAGTTCCCATAAGTAGACTATCCCCCTTCATATTTGAGCCTTGAGTGTGTGATAAGACTAAAAAAAAAACAAATCTAATTTTTTTAATTTTGGGTTTTTCATAGTGTTTCCCTTTTCATTTGTAAAATGGGGGCCCCCCCTTTTTACGAGTGCAGTTATTAAACTTAAATGTTTTAAAAAATTGGGGTTTTACAAAAATTAAAAAAATAAAAGATTCATGAAAGAAAAGAGAAAAAGAAGAAGAAAGGTGAAAGAAAAAAGGAGAAATGAGGGCACTGACAACTTTAATGTGTGGGAGAGGATTCATATGTGGTTAGTGGTTAGGGAAAAAAAAATCGGTCCCCCCCAGCGGTGAGGTTAAGTTGGGCTTTGTTCCCCCCCAAATCTCCATGTTTTGGGCCCCATCCCCTTCCCGTTTTATTTTGAAGAGTAACCTCCTCCGTTTTAGGTCAATCACCCTTCCTTGTGTGTCACCGGTCGATTGTCTTCCCCGATTCCAGATTACTTCCCCCCTGTTCCCCATTACCTCCCTGTGTTTTAAATAGTCTGCGTCTCCCTTTGTTTGGGCAGAGTGTTCGTCTTGTTTAGTGCGTTTACCACAGCCTTGACCATGATTGTTATTTTTGGGTTTTTTCGTTTCCTCCAAAAAGAGTTTTTTTTCGTTTTAAATTTTTTCCTAGTGATTTTCCTTTGTTTAAAGACTTTTGGGATTGTGTGGGTTTTTCCCCCTTTAATGAATGATTTTTAGTTTTGTCTTTTCTTGAAAGAAGTATTTCAGAGGCTGCTTTGTTTTCATTGTGTTGGATTTTTGAACCTGAGCTTTCTTAATAAAGACCGTTATGGAGAAAACTAAACCCTTGCATCTGCATCCTGAGTCCTTGTCTGGTCGTGACACACAAGGTTTATGACTCTGACACGTTGAGGAACATCATCCAGTGTTCCTGCCTGAGTGTAGCCTGGTACAATAAACCCATATAGGGGAAAAAAGTCTTCAATTTACGTGAAAAAATATGTACATCAGTTGCATATATTAAAGTTATGTTTACCCAAAATTCTTTGTGTTCAGTATACTCAAGTTTTATTTGTCCGGAATAACATTTTTACATAGATTTATACTGTTTCCTTCATTTCATGTTCATGAAACTAACGGATGTTAAACTGATATGACTTCTGTATATATAGTATGTTCAGTTACTCTATGCAAATCAACATGACCTGTTTTTTTTTTATTTTAGTGTATTCAGTTAGCATCTTTTAAACCAATATGCTTTTTATATAAAGTATGCATACTTTGTGTGTCCGTCCTATATAACATTAAACCATTTCTGTACATGAATCTACTAAAATAAATGAATGCAGCCTAACCAACGACCACAATTACTAACATAAAAATTTCTAAATAAATGAGGCCATGGAGAACAACATTATTTTCAACTAGCGATGGGTGGATGAAGCTTCATGAAGCTTCTGGTGCTTCTTCCTGATTCTACCTAAAAAAGATTTGAATCTTCCAGTGACATCTAGTGGCCAGCTGCGTTTATAGCAGCCACCAACTTCCAAACCATCCACACATCAGTCAAGTCGCTCTTAAGCCGCTGTGTCAACAGTTTGTGATGTGACTTATTTCTTGAAACTTGATTAAGATATGAATTATTTTTGCTGTGAAGTGAGATGACAAGTACACTACTCACAATAAGTTAGGGATATTGTTATTTACATGAGTGCTTTTCCTATTTGGTCTGAATTTTAATGAAATAAGTAAAAGTTCCTTTTGATATTACTAATAATGAATGAGAAGAAACACCATTTTCATTAGTTTAATATGTATTACCCCCAAAATGTAGACAATAACAAGGATAGCCCCAAATAACAAAAATTGACAATGTCAGTAGCAGGTGTTTCCACCATTTTCCGCAATGAATGAGCTTGACAGCGAAGTCGAATGCTCCTCACTAGTGTCATGATGTTGTTCTGAGGCAATGCGTTCCATCCTTCCACAAGTGCTACATGCAGTTCTCCCAGGTCACATGGGGGGTGGGGTACTATCATCCAGTCTCTGCTTCAGCTGGTCCCAGACGTGCTCTGTGGGGTTCAGGTCAGGGGACATTGCTGGTGATACCACGTGAAACACTCTGACTTCCTGAAGTCGAGCTGTGACAATTCTGGCACGATGTGGTGGAGCATTATCATCCATGAACAGAAAGTTGGGGGTGTGCTGGTGCAATTGGGGGACGATGATGGGTTCTATGATGTCTCTGAGGTAAGAACGTGCAGGGACTGAGCCATCTGCAATAACCAATACCAAATAATAATAACCAATAACCAAATCTGTTTTGCGCTGACTGGTGATGCCTGCCCAGACTGTTGCACCTCCTCCACCAAAGCGAACCCTGGGGACCATGTTGACTTCGGCGTATCGCTCACCTCGCCTTCTCCAGCAACGCTGACGACCATCCTTTCTGTTCACGGTGACCTGACACTCATCTGTGAACAGGACAGTACACCACTGCTGCATTGTCCAGGTCACACGGTCTTGTGTCCGCTGCAAACGTCTTGGCGGTGGAGTCACCTGCAAGTCCACCAAAGCTGTGGAGTTGGTTTCAAATGGTTTGTCTGGAAACCCTAGTAACCCTCACAAAATAAATGCATAATAAAATATATATATATATATATATGTCTTTAAAATGACTTTATCATATTCAGGCTGCAGCTCACTTGACCCTTCCCTCTCTCTCTGTCTCTGAGCTGCAGAGACAGTGAGGATGAACTGACTATTGGCTCTAGTGATGGGAATTCCAGCTCTTTCTTGAGAGCTGGTTCTTTTGGTTCGACTCACTGAAAAGAGCCGTCTCTTTCAGCTCCCAACTGGCTCCTCAGATTTTTTGTTGCTTAAATTAATTTATCAGCAGATTATGTGTAAAGGGAATTACTAAAAGAATTACATTACATCAACTGTTTGTTATTAAAATGAATTATAATGATAATTATATAACTGTCATCTGGAGGGTCATCTGAACTCGGATGAATCGGACTCAAACCGTGAATCTTCTTGGTGTTAGACATCAGTGCTACCACTGCACCACCAAGTCTCAGATTTGAAGCTTCAATTTTAACTCACTTTGTACGATCAAGCAGATGTGTTGAGACTTTACTCCGTTTCTTTCAGTCATTTTCCTTACCTTTCTAATGCATGTTCTGTCTCTGACTCCTCCGGCTCCGGTCGTGCACTTCAACGCTCCTGACGGTCAGGTCGTCCATTCTCTCTCTGTCGTTACCTGTGACTGTGCAATAGAGTCAGTGGGACATTGGCAGTGCATTTGTGGCCAACGCTGCTAACGACATACAACTGAAAAGTCTAAAGAACGGATCAATACAGATCCCCAGAGAGAACAATAGCAATGAGGTCAGGTTCAGACAGGTACTCACACACATACTCACAAAGTGTGTTTCTCTCCTTTAGATGTACCTTGAGCTCTGTAAATAACTCCACTTAGCAAAGTACTATCATTGTTTTAATTAAGCTCATCCCTCAGATTTGTAATTCCCACATCACAGAGGAGGTGTCTTTTCTGTAGTTAGTTTTCACTGTCTCTCAATTAATATTCTATTCACATTATAACGGTGAGATTGCAAACTTTTTACTGTCTCACTGTTACTTGTTTCTGGACCAGGACTCGTCTGCCCTCACAGATGCTGACATGTCCATTAAGCTGGCTCCTGATTGGCCGATGGGATACTTCTGTAAGGGCTGTGCACTGATGGGGTTAAAGGTCAGCAAGTCCCACGTAGCGTAGCAGACCAATACATCTCAACCAAACAATGTCAAATCTGCATTCTGAGATTAACCATCGGATGAGCTCTGTAAGGAAGCATCCAGGAAACTGTTGACCTGCCGGGTCACACAACTCACAGTGAGGAGCTTCACAAGTGACTCGACGGCTCAAATTTATTTATTTATCAGTTTCATGTGTACACCTACACACAAAACCAACCACTAAAAACCTAAAAGTCTTTCCTCTCCCTTCTCAGCTGGGAAGTTTCCTCCTTCAGAGTATTTTGAACTCATATCTGACTTTTTAAAGTTTTTTATTTTGCTTTAGGAGGTGGCTTTGAGGAAGAGCAGAGTAAACGGCTGCTTGAGAAGTTCACCACGGTTCAGGCTGTCGTCACCTCATCTGAGGACTAAACAACTAAATGCAGTATCACTTCTGTCCACAGTGTGGCGCTGTTCAACTGCAGAAACACGCTGAGAATAAGGCCTCTACACAACTCATTCATCAGGCATTATTAAACACATGACCAGACACATATGAAATTATTAAAACATAAAATTAACAAATAGGAAATTTTGTAAAGCAACAAAAAGCTGGAGTCTCACTTTACACTTGTAACCATGTCATACAGCTTTCCCCCAAACACTGTCCTACACACAGGACGCTGATAGTAGAACAGCACTACACAGGCAGAGCCCACACACAACATGACCCATAGTCATAACAGACAAGTGCAGCAAAAACTACATCTTCACTGGTAGTAATTATTGGTATATTGTTATTTTTTAGCAGTCAGTCTAGGAGAGCATTCAGGGCTCATATATCAGTCAGTTTATCTGGTTCAGATACAAAAATACATTCCAGTCCCTAAATATTTAATATTAATAAATAAATAAGTGCAGTTTATTATTAGTGCCCTGTTGTTATACTGCTTGTTTCTTCTTATTATTACTTTTCCTCTGCCTCCATTTTTCCGTCCCTTAGAGTTATATATCAAAATGTTGGTTTGATCGGGATCGGTGGATCTAATACTTGCTACAAAACATGAATTTTTCGTAACATAAGTCTTTTAAAGGTCTATTGCTCAGGCATGCTTTCACCTAGAGACTTCATGTAAACTTTGAACTGTAGACACAAGCCTTGTGTATTGATGTGTTAATCCACATTTTGATAGGTCTTGTAGTTTTTGATCCATCACTGTTCAATGACCATGATCTTTTTGGGAGAGATTTTCAGTTTATAATGGGTGTGTATTGCACAGAATCCAGAGCCAGAGTGGACGACTCATCACTTAGAGTGAAGACAGCTGTCTGAAATTGCTTGAAACTTTTCTCTTTCCACACTCGTCCTGATCACAGTCTATACTCTAGACACAATTTTTTTCCACAGTTGTAGACAAACTTGTTGTGTCTCTCACAATGTACTCGGCAAAGCAGTGAGACGTACAGAATTTAAACTGCGAGTCTCTGTTCGCGGTCATGTCCCTGTCTGTTCTCCATTGACTGCAATGCAAAGATTTCCTTAAACTCCATATATTTAAAAACTCCAAAATATTTACTCCAGAAAGACAAGAAACATATCAATGTCTTCAGGAAGGTCTTATGACGCCCCGGTCTGTGTGTTTTTCTAATAGGAGCTGCCGTTTTGTCACAGTGAGCCCAAATGTGCGACCAGCACAGAGGGACATAATCCACCTGTTCTCTGTGTCCCGGCCCAGTGCGCTTCTGTCGTCATTGACAACCATGTTGGGTTGCCACAGCAACCCTGACCCACAGGCCTGGGCCACAGCTGAGACCAATTCATTAATCAGGGACTCCTCTTGTTGTCTCTGCTGTTAATACAGCTGATCCCTGTGTCCCACACATTTATGTTACAACAACACACACCAGCACACACTACACAGGTAACTTTGTGTTATTACAGTTACACACACACAGAGTTGTAGAACGCACACACACAAGCACACACATGCACGCTTAAGCGCGCATTACTTTGTCACACACAGGCTAATTGTGCTAACCATAAGCTAAATGTGGGTTAACTGTGCTAAATGTAGGCTAACTATGCTGAATGTAGGCTAATGTATGCTAACTATGCTAAGTGTTTGTTAGCTGTGCTAAATGTGGGTTAACTCTGCTAACTGCAGGCTAACTGTGCTTAATGTAGGCTGATGAAAATTCTGGTCTTCAATTTAATCCAACATCTGCAGATGGACTCACAGCACAGACGAAGCATCAAGCATTGATAGTGATAAAAGAGCGACGGGTTCATGAAATAGATTTACTTCATACCCCCTATCAGTAGATAGTGCCTCCATCAGGACCCTTCAGAGAGATAACATGGCCTAACCTGTGACCGAGACACATAGATCAAAGCCATAAAACAAACAGTGAAGATATTATTCATGTCATTAGCAACAACTCAACTTATAGTCATGCAGTGTTTCAACGAGTTACAGGTACACACAGTTAAAACATCATATATACGCAGCACGATATTGGTGTAAGATACTGTACGATACATCATTTCTCATTACAGGATGTAAATAAAGACACACATGGTTGTATGTATCACCCAAAACCTCCATGTTTGTTTGTTGTTTCTGAAATGATGAACATTGTGGGATTATACATGTGATCACCTTCACCTGACCTACACATCAGTACTACTCAGCTTCCCTGTACATTAGAGGCTTTGTGTTTCCATGGTGACAGGTTTGGTGAGATTGAAAGCATCATAATTCTTCATGAACTCTTCTAAACCTTCGTCAACTCCAAGAATGTCAACATGGCTGCCAGAGCTCTGGAGAACCTGCAGGTGAGTGATCGCTCACTGTCATCAGCCGTCAGTATTGTCTTGTATCTCCATAGATATTATGTACATGTAACGGGCGTGCATTGTCTTTAAACCAGGTTGGATGCGCCTCCATTAACACATATAAGTTCTGCGTTGTGTTCTATGTTGTGAGGAATGAAGAAAGGACTCTGACCACAATCAGCTGCTGGTTGCTCTTTAATGAAGGCAGGATAGAAGATTTATCTGTACAAATCAACAGAAAAACACATTACGGCTCTGTGACATGCAGTCTCCACACAGCACACAAGTCTCAAGCCCCTGTGGGCAGAGAAACATACAGGAAACCATGTAGACTTTCATGTGGAATATGTCTACTTCAACTTGCAAAAAGTAAGTTTACAAAGTTCATATTCAATTGACTCATTAACTGCATGTTCGCAGCATAAAACCCAACACTTATACATGCATGAAATAAAGTTTGCATTGTCCAAAAACCGAAATAAATGTTCAAAAATGACTAGAAAAATAATACAACACCTCCTCTCAGCTGGTCTGGAGCGAACTGAGAGACGCACCGTAATGACGACACAAGGCTGCGACTTTTTAAAGAGACAGTACAGGTATTAACACTGGTCTGAATACAACATCCAGGCATACATATAGGCAATAAAACACACCTAAAACATATAAGAAACAATACTCATCAGGATTTGGTGACATTTCAAACGTAAAAGTAAAGATATCATTTCAACCTGGTTACATAAAGTTGGATCAGGTGTTGTGTGTCCTCCTGTTCAGGGTGTGGAGCTGGGAAGCAGCAGGCTGGTAATGAGGTACCCAGATGGTTGGATCCAGTGGACCCTGCCCTCGACACAAATGACCAACAACAACCTCGACTCCAACTCTGGAGAGACTCAGTCTGGTTCAGCTGCCTCAGAGTATCTTTATTAATATGTGTCAGATAGCACGTGGATTAATGTTGTTGATCAAAATGATATATCTATGCAAAAAAAACAGCTTTTTAGAATGAATTATGATCACTGGTGATCCATCCAAGGTACCTACACTGAAGTGTTCATACACTTAGTTTTATATTTACTGAGTTTCAGACGTTTGATAGTCCTTCAAGCTGTGGACGGTGGATCCTTCAGGAATCATTTGGGAACTTTGAGCCATATGTCAATCAACTGTATCAGTCACTCCCATTGGTCCTCAAAGATGAGATTAGTTCAACTTGGTAACACCCACTTCTCTTCCTCAGAGTTTTCTTTCTCCTGTCGTCATCAAACCTCTGAGAATTTCATGGCCTCTGGTCAACATTTTGATGAAAGTCTCTTGTTTTGAAGACAAACTTTGAACCTAGAAGAACTAATTTCAACAGCAACCACTTTCTGATTTCTTATAAGATGCAGCATCATAGGAGAAATGACTGGAACATAGAAAATAACACCTTTTTCTCTGAATATATTTTTAGACTGACTGTTAGAATGTATCTACCAGGAACTACTGATGTTGCACAGCTTGAGTGTATCAGCAGAACTTTAGAAAAAGAAAGGTTTAAACAAATATGTCTCAGAGAGTAACACTCAAGTCTATAATGATCAAGTCTATAAGTCACATTTTAGGAGGTTTATTGATGAAAACCAAAAATAAGAGTAATTTCTTCATTTCAGCTTGAGGATTTACAACCATTCATTTGCTGATGCATATTAATAATATAAGAGGAAAGAAGACATATTGAACCGAACGATCTCTGACAGAAGAAGGTGTCTCTACACAGGAAATATATTCTGCCACTAACTGACGTACTGTTGTACTTAAGTATGTGATCTGTCGGCTGTTTGACAGACGTGAGGAGCAGCGATGGGTTTAACTGCAGCGACGAGGGGATTCTTTGTCTTCCTTCTCTCTGTGTCAGGTACTGAGCAGGAATATTATACTTTTTACTCAACTACATTTATCTAACAGCTGTAGATTGATTCTTTTTTCTTACAAAACGTATAAGCTCACAGATTAGTTTTCATGTAAAAATGACACATTTCTAGTGACTAGCTTCTTATTCTTGACTTTGATTGTTGTAGAAATGTGTTAATTGTTAAACATTAACCCTCTATTTGTCCCAGAGTGGAGAAATAGTCAGTGATGCAGCAGCAGTTTAAAGACGGCAGCTAAAGAGAAGTAATAAAACATTAAAGTGTCCAGTGTGTGTTTGTCATAGACGGTCCTCAGGAGTGCTCCGTGCACTCTGAAGGAATCTAAGTCTCCTTAGCAGGTAGAGTCTGCTCTGACCACTCTTGTTTAGGTGAACTCCCAGGTACTTAGAAAGATCCACTATCTCAGTGTCATTTGTTTGTGTGTTTGTGAAAATGTGTCTTCCTGTCTTTGCTGAACTTACTAACCACCAACTCCTCACCCTGCTAACAACCACAACAATGCCCCAAACCCTTAAAGGGACAGTGTAACATTGTTTAAAAGTATTGACAAGTATCATTCTGTTGCAATCAGAGTCTTTCATGTTCGCTTACAACATGAGTTTCAAGATGGGTTACAAACATCATTTGAACAAACAAACAAAAAAAGAACAAATTAGAAAAAAATCAATAGTTTTATAGTTCAGTGGTTCTTTCTCATTCTGTAATGAGTCTGTTTTACTATCTGTGATCTCTGTGTTCCTGTTAAGAGTTTTCTCACCACAGGTGTTGCACACGTCTGTGTTTCACATTTGTCATTAGTTTCCATTCACACCACTCCACCCAAGCAGAGCAGACTGTTGTGTTCTTGTATCACACCATTTTAGTTTAATACATTTCCCCTTTGATGGTGATTTTTCTAAGATGCATTACCAGTAAAGTGTTTATTTTTCTGACTTTAATCAATGAATCTAAATCTAGTCTCTGATGTTCTGTGTTCCAGTGGTACTTGGTCAGACTGGTTATAGAGTGACTTACTCTTCTACTCAGATCTGTGCTGTAAAAGGATCAACAGTGGAAATAAACAGCTCCTTCACATACCCATATAAAGTTGGGCGCCGTTCTACAACTGTGAAGAAAACATTTTGGTTCACAGGGTCTAAACCTGATGATCTGTCGACAGACTCAAAGTATTCTGGTCGTGTGACTCACAGTTGCATTTGGAAGAAGTGCACTCTGAGAATCTCAGACTTGAGAGAGAGCGATTCAGCTGAGTACAAGTTCAGATTCATAACAAACCAAGAACGTGGACGTTTTACTGGTTCACCTGGAGTCACTCTGACTGTCTCAGGTAAGAACTTCTCCTCCACATACAGTGGGGGAAATAAGTATTTGATCCCCTGCTGAATTTGTAAGTTTGCCCACTTCCATAGAAAATGATCAGACTCTGGTTTTTATGGTTGTTTACTGGTTATGGGTATAGACAGAATTTCAGTCGAAAATGCACAAAAAAACACAAATCTAAAAGTTATAAATTGTTATGGTATTTTATTAAGGGAAATAAGTATTTGATCCCCAAGCACAACACAAGTCAGTACTTTGTAGAGAAACCTTTGTTGGCAAGCACAGCGATGAGACGTTTCTTGTAGTTGGTCACCAGGTTTGACAACAGCGCAGGAGGGATTTTGGCCCATTCATCTTTACAGGACAGTCTCTAAATCCTTCAAGTTTCTTGGCTGCCTCTTGGAAACTCGGAGCTTCAGCTCCCTCCACAGGTTTTCGATCGGGTTAAGGTCTGGAGACTGACTAGGCCACTCCATGACCTTAATATGCTTCTTCTTGAGCACTCCTTTGTTGTCCTGGCAGTATGTTTTGGGTCATTGTCATGTTGGAAACCCACCCACGAGGCATCTTCAGTTTTTCTTGCTGAGGAAAGAAGGTTTTTGTCCAAGATGTAAGTACATGGCTGCATTCATTGGCCCATAATGCGGTGAAGTTGCCCTGTACCCTTTGCTGAAAACAGCCCAAAACATGATGTTTCCACCTCCATGCTTAACCGTGGGTATGGTGTTCTTTGGTCATACTCACGTTTTTTCATCCTCCAAACACGGCGGGTCGAGTTAATGCCAAATAGCTCAACTTTGGTTTCGTCAGACACAAGCACTTTCTCCCAAGCCTTCTCTGAGTCATTTAGATGTCACTGGCAAACTTAAGGCGGGCCTGTACATTGTGCCTTCTTGAGCAGGGGGACCTTGCGGGCACTACAAGAGTTCAATCCACAACGGCGCAGTGTGTTGCCAACTGTTTTCTTGGTGACGGAGGTCCCAACTGCTTCCAGATCATTAACAAGCTCCTGCCGTGTTGTTTTAGGTGCTCCCTCACCTTTCTCATCATCATCCTCACTCCATGAGGGGGAGATTTTCCCGGGAGCCCCAGACCGAGGACAGTTGATGGTCCTTTTATGGGTCTTCCACTTGCGAATAATGGCACCAATAGTTGTCACCTTCTCACCAAGCCTTTTGCTGATGGTTTTGTAACCTATACCAGCCTTGTGCAGGTCTACAATCTTGTCCCTGACATCTTTTGACAGCTCTTTGGTCTTGCCCATGGTGCTGTAGAAGTTGGAATGTAAGAAACTGATTCTTAGAGCAGGTGTGCTTTATATACATGACGAGTTAAGATCAGGAGTATTGGTAATTAGTTGACTGAGCACAGCTGTGTGCCACATGCGCACCAGCCAATCTGTAGGAGCCTGAATTCTAAGTGAATTGTTGGGGATCAAATACTTATTTCCCTTAATAAATACATAACAATTTATAACTTTTAGATTGTGTGTTTTTTTATGCATTTTCGATTGATATTCTGTCTATACCTGTAACCAGTAAACAACCATAAAAACCAGAGTCTGATCATTTCTATGGAAGTGGGCAAACTTACAAATTCAGCAGGGGATCAAATACTTATTTCCCCACTGTATGTCAAATGTAAAAACTTTGTCATTACTGTTACTGAAACTATTGATGATGTGTTTATTTAATGGGTGACAACAGTTAAAATGATATTTCTCTGTTCACTTCAGTTCACTGTGTAGAGGTTAAAACATATTCAGGATCAAGCTGGGCAGAGGTGAAGTGTCAGAGCAGTAGTCGTCTATCTGCTCGTTCCTACGTCTGGTACAAGAATGGAGTGAACATGAACAAAGACACTTATTCAATTCAACAATTCTTTGATTGGGGAGACAGTGTTTCCTGTGCTGTTAAAGGATCTGAGAAGTTTCCCTCTCCTCCACAATGTGAGTTTACTTCAGTCTTCCACTAACTCAGTGTCATCTCTGAACCAACCATCAGTGTCTATGTTTCAGAAAACCACACTTCCTCTTCCTCTTCTCTTCTTTGATCTCTGCAGGACATTTATGGTCTAACACACCACCACCTCCTCTGTAGTGCTGCAGAATAAATCCTCTTGTAGTTGTGTTCTTTAAAACATTTTCTTCTTCTTTTTTTCAGGTGTCCTTCGTCAAACCTGTAACAAAGTGACTTACACTGACAGAAGCATCTGTGCCATAAAAGGTTCATCAGTGGACATTTCCTCCACATACAGTCATTATTATTATTCTGTTGAGTCAAGTTCTGGTTCCGTCCTGATCGTAGTCGTCAGAGGATGAATCCCTCACAGCCTGAGGACCTGAGTAAAGACTCCCAGTATTCAGGTCGTGTTCAGGCCCTTGAACCAGAGACAGGAAAGATCCACTCTGAGAATCACTAACCTGACAGAGAGTGATTCATCTGAGTATCACTTCAAATTCAAGACACGACGGTTTGAATGGAGAAGTGTTTTACCTGGAACAACTCTGACTGTCACAGGTACTGATGAATATGATTAACATTATTTTTAATATATATTCGTGTGCTTCTCATTTACACTTTGAATGAAGACGAAATTGTGTTATTTTCAAAAAAGTGGATGTCCCTTTTTTCAGTTTTCTCAGTGCGTGAAAGTATGATTGACAATTTAGTCATAAAGGTTATTTCAGTTCTTTGTTCATTAATCCAGATATTCAGGACATCCAGGTCAAGAAAAGGGCCAATGAGCAAAAGCTGGACTGCATCGTCACTTTCAACAGTTGTCGTCCATTTGATCTTTCTTACCTCTGGTACAAAAATGGAATCCAGGAGATCAGAGAAACGTCTGGAAGTTATGCAGTTTCATACAACTATGGAGACAGCTATTCATGTGCCTTAAAGGGATACGAGGAGTTTCACTCTCCTTTAACATGTGAGTTTATTTTGGTAGAACATTAGTTTAGTAAAGACGTATTGTACTTTAACTGTGCATAGTTTTTAAATGTGTGATTGTTAATGTCCTGTTATTATTAAAAACACACGGATTCACTTCAGTTTTTGTTTTTTCCGTTCCAGGTTTTTATGGTCAAACCTGTAACAAAGTGACTTACACTGACAGAAGCATCTGTGCCATCAAAGGTTCATCAGTGGACATTTCCTGCATATACAGTCATTATTATTATTCTGTTGAGTCAAAGTTCTGGTTCAGTCGTGATCGTAGTCGTCAGTGGATGAATCCCTCAAGCCTGAGGACCTGAGTAAAGACTCCCAGTATTCAGGTCGTGTTCAGGTCCTTGAACCAGAGACAAGAAGACCCACTCTGAGAATCACTAACCTGAGAGAGAGTGATTCATCTGAGTATAACTTCAAATTCAAGACACCACGGTTTGAATGGAGAAGTGTTTTACCTGGAACAACTCTGACTGTCACAGGTACTGATGAACTCAAAACTGTGTAGGTGGATGTATCTGTGCATTGAGTATTTAAAACAGATGTGACATTACTGTTGTGTTGTCATGTGCAGCTCTGCAGGTGCAGGTGACCAGAATAATATCAGTCCATCAGTCTCAAACTGAGGCAGAGCTAAAGTGTCTCAGCAGCTGCAGTCCAGCTGGTTGTCTTTACGTTGGTTCAAGAACCAACAGAGAATCAGGACCAGCAAACTTCTACTTTGACAGACATTTTTTCTCCTGGAGACACTGTCTCTGTGCTTTCAGTGGACATGAGGATTACCGCTCTCCTTCAGTCTGTGAGTTTACTTCACTCTGGCTGTCATACCTTCTACTAGACACTGTATCATACGGGGACAGTTATTTTGGGTGTTTTACTTCAGACGCTGATCTTGATATATTTCTGTAAAGGAAGTAAACTTGCACAAACTGCACAATGTAAACTGTCAAGATTAATATCATGTTTGCTTTAAATGTTTCAGTTCCATTTTAATGATGTTCCTCAGCTTCAGAAACTTCACGTTGCAACAACATAATAATCTCCATCTATCTCCAGGCCCTTCAAAGTTTTCACCTGTATCAGTGAGTCCATCTGGTGAGATAGTGGAGGGTAGTTCAGTGACTCTGACCTGTAGGAATGATGCTAAGCCAGCAGCTAAATACACCTGGTACAAAGGTAACCAACCACTTCCTCTGGGACCAGGAGGTATTTATCATTTCACCTCCATCAGCTCTGAGGACAGAGGGATTACTACTGCAAGTCTGAGGATCAACAGTCTGTGTCTGTATTCATAGACGTCCAGTGTAAGTAAACATCAGCAGATCTGTTGTCAGCTGGACTTAAAAATTGAAGGTGGTACAATTGGAGTTCAGACTGTGATGTTTCAGTACAGTTAAAAATGACTGAGTAGTTTCTCTCTATATTCTCCTCCAGATCGTCCAAAGCTTCCCTCTGTATCAGTGAGTCCATCTGGTGAGATAGTGGAGGGTAGTTCAGTGACTCTGACCTGTAGCAGTGATGCTAACCCAGCAGCTAACTACACCTGGTACAAGGAGAACCAAACACTGAGTCAAGGATCAGATGGTGTGCATGCTTTCATTTCTATCAGCTCTAACAACAGTGGAAACTACTACTTGCAAGTCTGAGAATCAATACGGATATTCAAAGTCTTCATCTCTGTTCATAGATGTCCAGTTGTGAGTATTAATTTAATTAATCACTTTGTTGGAAACATTCCAAAATATTGTAAATCTTAGCCTGCTAACTTTCTAAACTATGGCTCTGTTCAGACTGATCTCCAGTGACCAGCTTAAAGTACACGTGTGAACTCACCACAACACTGAGGACACATCAGAGTAATTTGACCTGAGTCCACATTTAGTGTCACTACTCAGCAGTGGAGCTGTTCCATGAGCAGAATGTTGCCTCATTCAGGAAATAACACACGACTGCTATTATAGATGATGATAGCCTTAAGTGGTGTTTGTTCATTAGTAATTAGAGCTGCTACCAAAGTAAATAATAAAAAAACAACTGAAAAAGAAGTAATTATGTCTTTCAAAAAGAAGTGTGATGTTGATGTATAAGTAGACATGTAGATTTAAGTTGTGTATTTCTTCTATAATCACAAATGTCTAATTCTAACACTTAATAGATTTAATTAGTTTTTGCAGATAAGCTACAGATTAATAAATAAATGACACATCAGGTTGTTTTCCTTTGGTGAGAGAGAGACTTAACTACTTGTTCCAAAATATCAAAGTCATGACAAACAAACTAGTGTCTGTGGTTCTGATACAACAATAGAGATCCACTGTAACTAACAGCTGTTATAAAATTATAATATTTTGCCCGAATGATCAAATGACAGGAAATAATAAACCCATCATTGATTATTATTATGAGATCAGATACCGAGTGTTGGCTGGGGACACATGTGGAGACAAGTACTTTAAGCTGGACACTAGTGTTTGGATTACCCAGGACAGATGTTAATGAAAGGTCTGAATCTGTCTGGGATGGTTTTGTGCAACATATCCTGTTTATAGTTGTGTTGTTTCTGCTCCTTGAAGAACTGATCTAATTTTACCTAAAATCAGACTTGTTTTAATTCTCCTCCAGATCCTCCAAAGCTTACCTCTGTGTCAGTGAGTCCATCTGGTGAGATAGTGGAGGGTAGTTCAGTGACTCTGACCTGTAGCAGTGATGCTAACCCAGCAGCTAACTACACCTGGTACAAGGAGAATGAAGACTCACCAAAAGCTTCAGGACAGATCTTCACCATCACTGACTTCAGACCTGAACACAGTGGGAGTTATTACTGTGAAGCCCAGAACAGAAGAGGACGTCATAACTCCACCTTACACCTGGTTGGTGTCACAGGTAGGTCAGACTCATCCTGTAGTTCATTTATCTCTCCATCATCAGTTTAAAGGCCATTAATGACTTGAAGCTGTGAACATTTTATGTCTGAAAACTACATTATACAAACTCACATCCACTGTTTTCCATCAGAGTACAGTGGTTTTAGATGTGGAGTTCACCCTTTGGGTCAGCGACATCTCATCTTTTCACCCTAACAGCTGTCTTTGATTTATAGCACAGTCTTCATAATTGCTAGGTGACAAGAGGCATTAGTTTTATTAAAGGACCTCTGTGTTAGGAGAAACAGGGCAGGTAGTTTGCAGTGTAATTTTTACATTACAGATTTCAGACATAGACCTCCACAATTTTTACAAATTACAAGAGGTCCCCAGATAAAAATGATCCTGTATGAATAGGGCATTAGTTCCACTTCCTATTTCGAGTGTATAAGTGCCTTCTAACAAGTGCATCCTTGTTAGAAAGTTGGAGCATCATCATCCAAGTCTTCATGGCATAAACACAGGAAGAGACTTTGGCAACAGGGGACAATGAAATGTTACTGAAATTCAAGGAGGCACAGCAACAATAGGAGAACAAACTTTTAAAAACGTGGTGTGAGCTGGTTCTTACACCAAATTCACCACAGTAACACTGGATTGGAGTCTCCAGATTGTCAGCATATGTGTTGTACAGAGTAGTCAAGGCATGTAAAAATAAATAAAACACGGAAACATGATAAGGATACAAACAAGAAGACAGGTATTACTAAGCGTTATGGAGATGATACGATAATAAGGATAAATAACACAATTAACTAGATAGATAGATAGATAGATAGATAGATAGATAGATAGATAGATAGATAGATAGATAGATAGATAGATAGATAGATAGATAGATAGATAGATAGATAGATAGATAGTAATTATTTTGCTGGGTTTCCATTTTAACGCAGGCTCAGTGAAATCAGCAGTAGCTGGGATATTAACAGTTTTTTTCCTGGTCATCATTTTCCTGTCTGTCTTCCTGCTGATTAGGTGAGCAGTTCATTTTCACTGGTTCATCAATAATGCATCTCAAACTCAGTTGTTTAGTGATTTCTTAGGATCCTTCTGTTTGTTCATTCTGCTTCTCTGCAGAAGAAAGAGATCCTGGAAACAAACCTCAGGGTCAAGACAAAGATCAAACAACAAAGCAGAGGTAAGGACAAAGAGTTCCACTTTAGTCTGAAAACAAATGAGAACATTTGGAAACTTGTGTTCCTGCCCCCCACTATTTTTTCATCCTAATTGGTTTTCATTTGATGAACCTAGAGCCATGTATTCACTTCAGTCACTTATTCTCTGTCATAAATGAGAGAGGGACATTAACAGGATAAATCAACAAGTTTTTTGTTTATAAAGGTTGGGTGGCTAAGGCAGATGTCCATCTTTAGTCGTTCAGCTTTTATACTATATTGTTATCTTGTGTGTTGCAGTTATTGTCCATTTTCTAACTAGTTAAAGTTCTCTTACTGAGGAAATATTTGCCCTTCAGTCAAGTGTGGGTCCAGAAAATGACAACCCTGCAGCTACAACACAGAGAATATCAGCAGAGCAGCAGGACGAAGTTTGTTACGCCACCGTAAGTGTCTCTAAGAACCAAGAAGATCCTCTCTACTCCAACATCACGCTAGCTCAACACAACAAACAGAAGAAGAAGAGAGTGAAGGAGGGAGATGATGTAGTGTACACAGCTATCCAGTTTACTGCTTCAGGGTGAGTCTTTTACCTTTTTACTAAATTCCCTCAAAGTCTGCGCTACATGTATGATGTGTAACTTGACTGGTGGATGGAGGTAACCATTGTAGCATCACCAGGGGGCAGGTGGTAGAGGGCCGCTACATTCCTCTACAAAGCTGGCCTCAGCCTCACAAAATGGCTGCCCCTACTACACTTCCCAGCAGGCCTCACTCCCCTCCCAGGTGGAGCTGCTCAGGTCCCATAATTAAGAGAGAGCTGGGAAGAAAATAGAGGAGCTGAGGACAGAAGAGGGCTTTTTGCTGGTGTGGGAGGAGCTGGAGGAGAACGGACGGCGAGGAGACTGCAAACAGGGGAGTGAGTTAAAAGAGGAAGCATTTGTGGAGGAAGATTATGTTGAGGTGGAAGGACTTAGAGGACCTCCTAATTCCTGTGGGACACTTTCAGTTGAGTGGTAGTGGACTTTTTCTTCGCCGCAATAAAGCTTGTTTGCCCTTTTGGACCTTGTTTTGCCTGTTTTTTTTTTTCAGTTTTTGCACTGCCTCCACTCGTCTCGCTCAGAGTACCTCTCATGATGTCACACCATGTTAAATCTGTTCTTATTAAACTGCCTTATTATTGTGGTTTTACTGCTGTTAGTTTTTAAAATGTATGTTTACCCATTTCAGAATAGGACGTGAAGCTGAGAAGGATGTGTCTGCACTGTACAGCACAGTGAAGAACAAATGCAGGAAATGAACACAACACAAACCTGTGTCTCCATCTGAAGTTTCCATGAAGTTTGTCCAGTTTGTCATAAAATGGACAATGTGCTACTATATTGTAGACGATCATTTCAGGAGTTCATCAACGAATCAACAACTCTGCTCTTGAAATGAAAGGCGCAAAGAAGAGTTTTGTATCAAAGACACACCCTGGAGAGAAGGGTTTATAAGAGCCTGGTCAGTCTCAAGTTGTTCTCAGTCGCTTTTCTCTTTGTCCCCGTTCTGTATAGTTCGTCTTTTATTCTCCGCAATACTTTTTAGTTTTAATTCAAAGTTTTTGTTTCCACCTGTCGGCATGTTTAGGTTTTATTTGAACTGTCAAGACAGTCACACATTGATATTTTTGTAGACTTTTTTTTTTTCTATTTCATCATCAACATCCACTTTTCACCTTCATATTTGAGCAGTTGATACGTGTGATAAGACTAAACAAACCTTAAACAAATCTAAGTCTTTAATTTTGATTCATTCTTAGTGTACTTTACATTTGTAAGTGGTGCCCCCTTTTGACGAGTGCAGTTATTAGACTTAAATGTTTAATAATTTAATTCCCCTACAACATTTAAAAAAAAAAAAAAGATTCACGAAAGAAAAGAGAAAGGGAAGAAGAAAGAGTGATCAAAGAGGACGACTGAGGACAAGACAATGATCTGACTATGGACACTGACACTTGAATGTGTGGGAGAGAGATTCATATGTGGTTAGTGTGTGAGAACCAAACTCGGTCACATCGTGGTGAGGTTAAGTTGGGCTTTTGTCCTCTCTCCATGTTTTGTCTCATCACTTCCTGTTTTATTTTGAAGAGTAACTCTCCTCTCGTTTCAGGTCACTTGCCCTTCCTTGTGTGTCACCGGTCTGATTTTCTTCCCTGATTCCCGATTACTTCCACCTGTTCCCCATTACCTGCATGTGTTCAAATAGTCTGCATCTCACTTCGTTTTGTGCCAGAGTGTTTGTCTTTGTCGTAGTGCGTTCACCACCGCCTTGACCATGATTGTTATTTGGGTTTTGTTCTGTTTCCTCCGAAGAGAGTTTTTTGTTTGTAAGTTTTTACCATAGTGATTTTCCTTTGTTTATGACTTTGGTCTTTTGTGTTTTCCTCCTTCAGTGGAGTGATTTTTAGTTTTGTCTTTTCTTGAAAGAAGTATTTCAGAGGCTGTTTTTTTTTCAGAGCCTGCTTTGTATTCATTGTCTTGGATTTTTGAACCTGAGATTTCTTAATAAAGACCGTTATTGAGAAAAACTAAACCCTTGCATCTGCATCCAGAGTCCTTGTCTGGTCGTGACACACAAGGTTTATGACTCTGACACGTTGAGGAACATCATCCAGTGTTCCTGCCTGAGTGTAGCCTGGTACAATAAACCCATATAGGGGGAAAAGTCTTAAATTTACATGAAAAAATATGTACATCAGTTGCACATATTAAAGTTATGTTTACCCAAAATTCTTTGTGTTCAGTATACTCAAGTTTTATTTGTCCGAATAACATTTTTACATAGATTTATACTGTTTCCTTCATTTCATGTTCATGAAACTAACGGATGTTAAACTGACATGACTTCTGTATGTATAGTATGTTCAGTTCACCCTATGCAAATTGACATAATTTTTTTTTCAATTTTAGTGTTTTCAGTTAGCACCTTTTAAACCAATGTTTTTTTGATATAAAGTATTTGTAGTATCTCGTTACATCAACTTAAATTGTTAAAGTGCGTCTCACGCTGTCCATCCTACATAACATTAAGCTATTTCTGTACATGAATCTACTAAAACAAATGAATGCGGCCAAACCAACAACCACAATTACTAAAATAAAATTTTCTAAATAAATGAGACTGTGGAGAACAACATTATTTTCAACTAGAGATGGGTGGATGAAGCCTCATGAAGCTTCTGGGGCTTCTTCCTGATTCTACCCAAAAAAGATTTGAAGCTTCCAGTGACATCTAGTGGCCAGCTGCGTTTATAGCAGCCACCAACTTCCAAACCATTCACACATCAGTCAAGTCGCTCTTAAGCAGCTGTGTCAACAGTTTGTGAAGTGACTTATTACTTGAAACTTGATTTAGATATGAATTATTTTTGCTGTGAAGTGAGATGACAAGTACATTACTCACAATAAGTTAGGGATATTGTTATTTACATGAGTGCTTTTCCTATTTGGTCTGAATTTTAATGAAATTAGTATCCTTTTGATATTACTAATAATGAATGAGAAGAAACACCATTTTCATTAGTTTAATATGTATTACCCCAAAAATGCAGACAATAACAAGGATAGCCCCAAATAACAAAAATTTACAATGTCAGTAGCAGGTGTTTCCACCATTTGCCGCAATGAATGAGCTTGACAGCACCGTCGCATGCTCCTCACTAGCGTCATGATGTTGTTCTGAGGCAATGCGTTCCATCCTTCCACAAGTGCTACACGCCGTTCTCCCAGGTCACATAGGGGTGGGGTACTATCATCCAATCTCTGCTTCAGCTGGTCCCAGACGTGCTCTGTGGGGTTCAGGTCAGGGGACATTGCTGGTGATACCACATGAAGCACTCTGACTTCCTGAAGTCGAGCTGTGACAATTTTGGTCCGATGTGGATGAGCATTATCATCCATGAACAGAAAGTTGGGGGTGTGCTGGTGCAATTGGGGGACGATGATGGGTTCTATGATGTCTCTGAGGTAAGAACGTGCAGTGACTGAGCCATCTGCAATAACCAAATCTGTTTTGCGCTGACTGGTGATGCCTGCCCAGACTGTTGCACCTCCTCCACCAAAGCGAACCCTGGGAACCATTTTGACCTCGGCGTATCGCTCACCTCGCCTTCTCCAGCAACGCTGATGACCATCCTTTCTGTGCACGGTGACCTGACACGAGCAACTGCCTGCCACTGACCCGAAGGCACGCTATGGCCAGGTGGCGCTGCTCGTCCGTTAAGTGATGTCGTGTGTTCATGACTGTTTGAATGATGAACTTGGAATGAATCACAGAATGTTGAAATTGATGCTACATTGAAAAGGGTTGTCTTTTAGTTTTTTGGTATTGGCCCCAATACGTAAGGCACCCTGTACACAGTGAGACCATTACGTGGAAAACACAAAATGAGGTGTGTCTGTCACCCCAATACAGTTGCCTCCCCATCCCAAAAATCTCTGGAGTAAAACAAACACTGTATATATGAAATCCACTGAGTCTCTCACAATATCCCTAACTTATTGTGAGAAGTGGTTTCACTGGAAACAACTTTCAATGGTGATGATGATAAGGACATCTCTGGATTTGGATGATATACATTTGCTGGATGACATTAAGAGAAAGTGGTTTAAATGTAACGCATGGTGTAAAAAGATTGAAATTAAATACTGAAGAGATTTTCACTTTTTTTTAGGAATGATTCTGAAGGACTTCCTTATGGCAGTGTGGAAATAAAGTAAATATGTGCATGAGAGAATTGCGCTTGTGGGATGTATGTTTGTGGTTGTGCAACACCATTATTTATGTTATTTGGCAGGGTCAGAATTTAAACACCATGAAAGCTTGGATCCATCCTGCCTTGTATCAACGGTTCAGGCTGGTGGTGGTGTTGTGATGGTGTGGGGGGATATTTTCTCCTTAGTACAAACTGAGCATGGTTTAAATGCCACAGCCTACCTGAGTATTGTTGCTGACCATGTCCATCCCTTTATGACCACAGTGGACCATCTTCTGACGGCTACTTCCAGCAGGATAATGCACTATGTCACAAAGCTCATATCATCTCAAACTGGTTTCTGGAACATGACAATGAGTTCACTGTACTCCAATGGCCTCCACAGTCACCAGATCTCAATCCAATAGACCATCACCTTTGGGATGTGATGGAACGGGAGATTCTCATCATAGATGTGCAGAGGACAAATCTGCAGCAACTGTGTGATACTATCATGTCAATATGGACCAAAACCTCTGAGGAATGTTTCCAACACCTTGTTGAAAGTATGACACCAAGAATTAAGGCAGATCTGAAGGTAAAAGGGGGTCCAACCTTTACTAGCAAAGTGGCTAGTGAGTGTGTATTCCTACTGTGGTGTCCTCAGTGGATCCTTGGAAGGCTTCATCATCAGCCTACAGACTGTACAGTCACAAAAGACACCAAATTGAATGAAACTGCCGTCCTACATCTATATCATCATCCTAAGACAAGAAAGGTGAGCAAAGCAAATCAGTTGGTTAGAATCATTTTTCCTCAATCAAATCATTTGTTCTCCTCTCTTTTCAAAAACCTTCAGAAGTCTGTCACATCTAGCTGTGTGGATTGCAGTGGTACGGTGGTAATGCGCTTAAATTCTACACTTATCTGAAAACGAGAATTATCACATACAAAGACACTGAAAGAGTTATTTAGAAAAGTGTTCATTGAAAGGTTTTATACTGATTAACCACACCCACTAGTAAGATTTGCTGAGCTAAAAACGTAGATCCAGTAAATTGGACAATATGTGTATTCTTGACATTTTATCACACTGTGCATAAGAGCGTTAGGTATATATTTGAGAAATTGATAGCAACATTGTCATATACACTGATTTTGAAAGTCTGTGTAAACATAATTTTAATAACTCTCACCATTTACTACGGAGCCTTTGGAACAGTACTCCATGGAACGTGGTCACTGGTCTCTGACCTAGAGCAACACCAAATACCTATTAAAATAAAATAAAGGTATAATAAAATATATATATATGTCTTTAAAATGACTTTATCATATTCAGGCTGCAGCTCACTTGACCCTTCCCTCTCTCTCTCTCTCTCTGAGCTGCAGAGACAGTGAGGATGAACTGACTTTTGGCTCTAGTGATGGGAATTCCAGTTGTTTCTTGAGAGCTGGTTCTTTTGGTTCAACTCACTGAAAAGAGTCGTCTCTTTCAGCTCCCAACTGGCTCCTCAGATTTTTTGTTGCTTAAATTAATTCATCAGCAGATTATGTGTAAAGGGAATCACTAAAGGAATTACATTACATCAACTATTTGTTATTAAAATGAATTATAATGACAATAACTGTCATCTGGAGGGTCATCTGAACTCGGATGAATCGGACTCAAACCGTGAATCTTCTTGGTGTAAGACATCAGTGCTACCACTACACCACCAAGTCTCAGATTTGAAGCTTCAATTTTAACTCACTTTGTACGATCAAGCAGATGTGTTGAGACTTTACTCCGTTTCTTTCAGTCATTTTCCTTACCCTTTCTAATGCATGTTCTGTCTCTGACTCCTCCGGCTCTGGTCGTTCACTTCAACGCTCCTGACAGTCAGGTCGTCCATTCTCTCTCTGTCGTTACCTGTGACTGTGCAATAGAGTCAGATTTTGTGGGAGCGAGTGGATTTTCTTTTTTATTCCATATCTCCTGCTGTTTCAGGAGCAAAAGTAGGACATTGGCAGTGCGTTTGTGACCAATGCTGCTAACGACATACAACTGAAAAGTCTAAAGAACGGATCAATACAGATCCCCAGAGAGAACAATAGCAATGAGGTCAGGAGCAGACAGGTACTCACACACATACTCACAAAGTGTGTTTCTCTCCTTTAGATGTACCTTGAGCTCTGTAAATAACTCCACTTAGCAAAGTACTATCATTGTTTTAATTAAGCTCATCCCTCAGATTTGTAATTCCCACATCACAGAGGAGGTGTCTTTTCTGTAGTTAGTTTCACCGTCTCTCAATTAATATTCTATTCACATTATAACGGTGAGATTGCAAACTTCTTACTGTTACTTGTTTCTGGACCAGGACTCGTCTGCCCTCACAGATGCTGACATGTCCATTCAGCTGGCTCCTGATTGGACGATGGGATACTTCTGTAAGGGCTGTGCACTGATGGGGTTAAAGGTCAGCAAGTCCTACGTAGTGTAGCAGACCAATACATCTCAACCAGACAATGTCAAATCTGCATTCTGAGATTAATCATTGGATGAGCTCTGTAAGGAAGCATCCAGGAAACTGTTGACCTGCCGGGTCACACAACTCACGGTGAGGAGCTTCACAAGTGACTCGACGGCTCAAATTTATTTATTTATCAGTTTCATGTGTACACCTACACACAAAACCAACAACTAAAAACCTAAAAGTCTTTCCTCTCCCTTCTCAGCTGGGAAGTGTCCTCCTTTAGAGTATTTTGAACTCATATCTCTCTTTTTAAAGTTTTTTATTCTGCTTTAGGAGGCGGCTTCGAGGAAGAGCAGAGTAAACGGCTGCTTGAGAAGTTCACCACGGTTCAGGCTGTCATCACCTCATCTGAGGACTAAAGAGCTAAATGCAGTATCACTTCTGTCCACAGTGTGGCGCTGTTCAACTGCAGAAACACGCTTAGAATAAGACCTCTACACAACTCATTCATCAGGCATTATTAAACACATGGCCAGACATATATGAAATTATTAAAACATAAAATTAACAAATAGGAAATGTCGTAAATGAACAAAAAGCTGGAGTCTCACTTTACACTTGTAGCCATGTCATACAGCTTTCCCCCAAACACTGTCCTACACACAGGACGCTGATAGTAGAACAGCACTACACAGGCAGAGCCCACACACAACATGACCCATAGTCATAACAGACAAGTGCTGCAAAAACTACATCTTCACTGGTAGTAATTATTGGTATATTGTTATTTTGTAGCAGTCAGTCTAGGAGAGCATTCAGGGCTCATATATCAGTCAGTTTATCTGGTTCAGATACAAAAATACATTCCAGTCTCTAAATATTTAATATTAATAAATAAATAAGTGCAGTGTATTATTAGTGCCCTATTGTTATACTACTTGTTTCTTCTTATTATTACTTTTCCTCTACCTGCCTTTTTCCCATCCCTTAGAGTTATATATCAAAATGTTGGTTTGATCGGGATCGGTGTGCTAATACTTGTTACAAAATATGAATTTTTCGTAACATAAGTCTTTTAAAGGTCTATTGCTCAGGCATGCTTTCACCTAGAGACTTCATGTAAACTTTGAACTGTAGACACAAGCCTTGTGTATTGATGTGTTAATCCACGTTTTGATAGTTTTTGATCCATCACTGTTCAATGACCATGATCTTTTTGGGAGAGATTTTCAGTTTATAATGGGAGTGTATTGCACAGAATCCAGAGCCAGAGTGGACGATTCATCACTTAGAGTGAAGACAGCTGTCTGAAATTGCTTGAAACCGTTCTCTTTCCACACTCGTCCCGATCACAATCTATACTCTAGACACGATTTTTTTCCACAGTTGTAGACAAACTTGTTGTGTCTCTCACAATGTGCTCGGCAAAGCAGTGAGACGTACAGAATTTAAACTGCGAGTCTCTGTTCGAAGTCACGTCCCTGTCTGTTCTCCATTGACTGCAATGCAAAGATTTCCTTAAACTCCATATATTTCAAAACTCCAAAATATTTACTCCAGAAAGACAAGAAACATATCAACGTCTTCAGGAAGGTGTTATGACGCCCACGGTCTGTGTGATTTTCTAATAGGAGCTACCGTTTTGTCACAGTGAGCCCAAATGTGCGACCAGCACAGAGGGAGATAATCCACCTCTTCCCTGTGTCCCGGCCCAGTGCGCTTCTGTCGTCATTGACAACCACGTTGGGTTGCCACAGCAACCCTGACCCACAGGCCTGGGCCACAGCTGAGACCAATTCATTAATCAGGGACTCCTCTTGTTGTCTCTGCCGTTAATACAGCTGATCCCTGTGTCCCACACATTTATGTTACAACAACACACACCAGCACACACTACACAGGTAACTTTGTGTTATTACAGTTACACACACACAGAGTTGTAGAACACACACACACAAGCACACACATGCACGCTTAAGCGCGCAATACTTTGTCACACACAGGCTAATTGTGCTAACCATAAGCTAAATGTGGGTTAACTGAGCTAAATGTAGGCTAACTGTGCTAAATGTAGGCTAACTATGCTAAATGCAGGCTAACTATGCTAAGTGTGGGTTAACTGTGCTAAATGTAGGCTAACTGTAATAAGTGTGGGTTAACTGTGCTAAATGTAGGCTAATTATGCTAAATGTAGGCTAACTGTGCTAAATGTGAGTTAACTGTGCTAAATGTAGGCTGACTCTGCTAACTGCAGGCTAACTGTGCTTAATTTAGGCTGATGAAAATTCTGGTCTTCAATTTAATCCAACATCTGCAGATGGACTCACAGCACAGACAAAGCATCAAGCATTGATAGTGATAAAAGAGCGTCGGGTTCATGAAATAGATTTACTTCATACCCCCTATCAGTAGATAGTGCCTCCATCAGGACCCTTCAGAGAGATAACATGGCCTAACCTGTGACAGAGACCCATAGATCAAAGCCATAAAACAAACAATGAAGATATTATTAATGTCATTAGCAACAACTCAACTTATAGTCATGCAGTGTTTCAACAAGTTACAGATACACACAGTTAAAACATTATATATACGCAGCACAATATTGATGGTGTAAGATACTGTACGATACATCATTTCTCATTACAGGATGTAAATAAAGACACACATGGTTGTATGTATCACCCAAAACCTCCATGTTTGTTTCTTGTTTCTGAAATGATGAACATTGTGGGATTATACATGTGATCACCTTCACCTGAGCTACACATCAGTACTACTCAGCTTCCCTGTACATGAGAGGCTTTGTGTTTCCATGGTGACAGGTTTGGTGAGATTGAAAGCATCATAAATCTTCATGAACTCTTCTGAGCCTTCGTCAACTCCAAGAATATCAACATGGCTGCCAGAGCTCTGGAGAACCTGCAGGTGAGTGATCGCTCACTGTCATCAGCCGTCAGTATTGTCTTGTGTCTCCATAGATATTATGTACATGTAACGGGCGTGCATTGTCTTTAAACCAGGTTGGATGCGCCTCAATTAACACATATAAGTTCTGCGTTGTGTTACTACGTTGTGAGGAATGAAGAAAGGACTCTGACCACAATCAGCTGCTGGTTGCTCTTTAATGAAGGCAGGATAGAAGATTTATCTGTACAAATCAACAGAAAAACACACAAGGCAGAGAAACATACAGGAAACCATGTAGACTTTCATGTGGAATATGTCTACTTCAACTTGCAAAAAGTCAGTTTACAAAGTTCATATTCAATTGACCCATGAACTGCATGTTCGCAGCCTAAAACCCAACATTTATACATGCATGAAATAAAGTTTGCATTGTCCAAAACCCGAAATAAATGTTCAAAAATGACGAGCAAAATAATATAACACCTCCTCTCAGCTGGTCTGGAGCGAACTGAGAGACGCAGCGTAATGACGACACAAGGCTGCGACTTCTTAAAGAGACAGTACAGGTATTAACACTGGTCTGAATACAACATCCAGGCATACATATAGGCAATAAAACACACCTAAAACATATAAGAAATAACATTCATCAGGATTTGGTGACATTTCAAACGTAAAAGTAAAGATTTCATTTCAACCTGGTTACATAAAGTTGGATCAGGTGTTGTGGTGTCCTCCTGTTCAGGGTGTGGAGCTGGGAAGCAGCAGGCTGGTAATGAGGTACCCAGATGGTTGGATCCAGTGGACCCTGCCCTCGACACAAATGACCAACAACAACCTCGACTCCAACTCTGGAGAGACTCAGTCTGGTTCAGCTGCCTCAGAGTATCTTCATTAATATGTGTCAGATAGCACGTGGATTAATGTAGTTGATTAAATTTATATATCTATGGAAAAACAACAGCTTTTTAGAATGAATTATGATCACTGGTGATCCCTCCAAGGTACCAAGGCACAGAAGTGTTCATACACTTAGTTTTGTATTTACTGTGTTGGAGACGTTTGATAGTCCTTCAAGCTGTGGACGGTGGATCCTTCAGGAATCATTTGGGAAATTTTGAGCCATATGTCAATCAACTGTATCAGTCACTCCCATTGGTCGTCAAAGATGAGATTAGTTCAACTTGGTAACGCCCACTTCTCTTCCTCAAAGTTTTCTTTCTCCTGTCGTCATCAAACCTCTGAGAATTTCATGGCCTATGGTCAACACTTTGATGAAAGTCTGTTATTTTGAAGACAAACTTTGAACCTAGAAGAACTAATTTCAACAGCAACCACTTTCTGATTTCTTATAAGATTATAGGAGAAGTGACTGGAACATAGAAAATAACACCCTTTACTCTGAATATACTTTTAGACTGACTGTTAGAATCTATCTACCAGGAACTGCTGATGTTGTATCAGCAGAACTTTAGAAAAAGAAAGGTTTAAACAAACATGTCTCAGAGATTCACTTTTAATTTCACAGAGTGACACTCAAGTCTATAATGATCAAGTCTATAAGTCACATTATAGGAGGTTTATTGATGAAAAACAGAAGTAAGAATCAAGTCTTCATTTCAGCTTGAGGATTTACAGTCATTACTTTGCAGATGCATAATAATGATGTAAAGAGGAAGGAAGATATGTTTAACAGAACGGTCTCTGACAGAAGAAGCTGTCTCTACACAGGAAATATATTGTGCAACTGACGTACTCTTCTTCTTTGTCTTCCTTCTCTCTGTGTCAGGTACTGAGCAGGAATATTATACTTTTTACTCAACTACATTTATCTAACAGCTGTCGATTGATTATTTTTTCTTACAAAACGTATAAGCTCACAGATGAGTTTTCATGTAAAAATGACACATTTCTAGTGACTAGCTACTTATTCTTGACTTTGATTGTTGTAGAAATGTGTTAATTGTTAAACATTAACCCTCTATTTGTCCCAGAGTGGAGAAATAGTCAGTGATGCAGCAGCAGTTTAAAGACGGCAGCTAAAGAGAAGTAATAACTGTCCCCGTGTAGCACATCCCCTTTTTAATGCACTACATGTGTTATTGGGGAAAAAACAACAACAAAAACAACACAACTATACATAAAGGACAAGGGGATGTGCCACATGCACTCTGGGGTGTTTGGGGGTGGTTGTGGGGTGTAGCCAGGGGTGTTGGGGGCTGCAAGCTGGTCCCCCGTGGGTCCGGGGAGACTCGGGACATTCCTATATTCATGTTCAAGTAAATTCAAAATGCCGCTCCCATCCCGTCCTCCTCAACCCTTCCTTTATATTGTTATCATCATATTATTATTGCTATTATTATGCTACTATTATTATTATATCTTCGTCAATGCTGTCACCTTCCAGTTCACACTGCATCTGTCTGTCCATGTCACTGTCTTGAGTCATAGCACAAAAAAATAAAATAAAGACAAGTAATAAAAACATTAAATAAGAGCAAATATTGGAAAATAAATAAATACAGAAACAGAAATGTCATGTATAAATGAATAGATGAACTTGATTGTACAGCCTCACAGCTGGAAGGAAGAAGGGACCTGTGGTAACGTGATGCAGTAATAGTACCGTGAAGGGAGTGGTGCTTGTTTTCATCTCTCACCACCTCCACTGGCTCAAGGGCTCAAACCAAAGCAGAGCCGGCCTTCTTCACCGGTCTGTTCAGTGTCTTCTTGTCTGAGATGTTGCTGCTCCACTAACCACTCCACAAAAGTGGTTCTTTCTCATTCTGTAATGAGTCTGTTTTACTATCTGTGATCTCTGTGTTCCTGTTAGAGAGACAGGAATTTAGATTTGTCACATTTACTAAATGTTATATGTAAATGGTAAACCCTGACAAGTTAATAAAAACATAAAAAAAAATAAAAATAAAACACCAACACAGTACGTTTCACAGTATATAAATGAGAGTGAGCTCTTACATGTTTTTTTTTTTTTTTTTTTTTTTTTTTTTAAATAGTTTGGCCTTGTTCAGGGCTGGTGAGGCCCTGAGGAGACATTTCTCTCCGGATATAGTAGCGTTAGCTACAGTCCGTTGACTGGTGACTGGTGGATGGAGGTAACCATGTTTAATCTGTTCTTATTAAACTGCCTTATTGTTGTGGTTTTATTGCTGTAAGTATTTTAAGACCCGCTTTGAGTGACAAGCCGTAGCTTCAGGTAGCAGAGAGTTGGGTGCGGGGGTCTCAACGTCTGACATCACCTCCATGGCCATATTTGGAATATCTGCATGTGGGTGGAGTAAAACTCATTCAACATGGCGACTGCGGGCTCCGACCACTTCTAACTTCTGTCAGTCTGTTTTTGTTTTGTTGTACACATCCTGTTTTATTTTGAAAAGATTTGTCTTCCTTGTGTTTGTCAGTTTTACTTTCCCTCTTTGTTCCTTTTCCTGCCTTAGTTGATTAGTGATGTGTTTCACCTGTGTCTTGTTCCCTATGTATTTAAGCCCACGCAACTGGTGGTTCTCTGCCGAATTGTCTTTGATTCCTGTATCTTTGCTTTCCAGCCATCTGAGTTCTTCTGTTTTTGCCTGTCGTGTATGACCTGTTTTGTTCTCCTCATTTTGGATTTTTGCCTGCTCCTTACCTGCTTGTTGCCTGATTCTGCCTGCCTTGCCGTGTGTGACCTGCTGCTTTACTCTGATTAAAGATTTTGGATTGTGGACTCTGTACCGTTGCTTCCCTTCCTTTGCTACTGGGTTCACAAGCCTGAGGTACAATAAACCCATGTAGAAGGAAAAACTTTCAACCTTAGTCAGATTCTTAAGGGACTTTAATCCCAGAGGAACTCTCCTCCCGCTCAAACATCCCAGCTCTGTTGAAAACTGAGTAAACATATGGGACATAATTTTTTACTCTCCGATAACTGTTGTCCTGTTTGGAGCTGATGACTTGTGATGATTTTTTTCATCAGTCTTGTTGTATTAAATTCAATCTAAACTGTCACAACAGATGCAGAAGGAATGGTTGAAATGGTTGCGTCCTCTCAGGTATTACATGCCGTATTATGTTGTCATCTTTCAATTTCATGAACGCCGTAGGAAGCCAGGTTAGAAGTGTTAATTCAATCAACTCTATCAGTCACTCCTATTGTTGAGATTAGTTCAATTTGGTAAGCCCACAAGTTTTCTTTCTCCTATTTTCATCACTCATCAGTTTCATCATCAATTTTGTGGCCTCTGGTCAACACTTTGATGAAAGTCTCTTATTTTTGAGTCAAACTTTGAATCTAGAAAGTACTTTTAACAGTAACCACTTTCTGAAGATGCAGCATTACAGGAGAAATGACCCTGGACATAGAAACTAAAACTCGGAACATATTTTTAGACTAGCTCTGTCTCTTAGATTTTATATATCAGGAACTGCAAATGTTGCATAATTTGGGAGTATCAGTAGTACTTTGGAAGAAGGTTAAACAAAATTGCCTCCGAAATTCACTTTTAATTGTGCAAACAACACTCAAGTCTATGATAATCAAATCTATAAGCAATATTTTATGAAGTTTATTGATGCGAAACATAAGTAGGAATCATTTCTTCATTTCAGCTTGGGGATTTACAGTCACCCATTTGTTCATGCATACTAATAATGTAAAGAGGAAGGAAGATAGATTTAAGAGAGCGATCTCTGACTCTGTTCAAACAACAGAAGAAGGTGTAACCACACAGGAAATATATTCTGCCACTAACTGACGTACTGTTGTACTTAAGTATGTGATCTGTCTGCTGTTTGACAGACGTGAGGAGCAGCGATGGGTTTAACTGCAGCGACGAGGGGATTCTTTGTCTTCCTTCTCTCTGTGTCAGGTACTGAGCAGGAATATTATACTTATTACTCAACTACATTTATCTAACAGCTGTAGATGATTCTTTTTTCTTACAAAACATATAAGCTCACAGATTAGTTTTCATGTAAAAATGACACATTTCTAGTGACTAGCTTCTTTATCTTGACTTTGATTATTGTAGAAATGTGTTGATTCTTAAACATTAACCCTCTATTTGTCCCAGAGTGGAGAAATAGTCAGTGATGCAGCAGCAGTTTAAAGACAGAAGCTAAAGAGAAGTAATAAAAACATTAAAGTGTCCAGTGTGTGTTTGTCATAGACGGTCCTCAGGAGTGCTCCGTGCACTCTGAAGGAATCTAAGTCTCCTTAGCAGGTAGAGTCTGCTCTGACCACCTCTTGTTTAGGTGAACTCCCAGGTACTTAGAAAGATCCACTATCTCAGTGTCATTTGTTTGTGTGTTTGTAAAAATGTGTCTTCCTGTCTTTGTTGAACTTACTAACCACCAACTCCTCATCCTGCTAACAACAACCACAATGCCCCAAACCCGTAAAGGGACAGTGTAACATTGTATAAAAGTATTGACAAGTATCATTCTATTGCAATCAGAGTCTTTCATGTTCGCTTACAACATGAGTTTCAAGATTGGTCACAAATATCATTTGAACAAACAAACAAACAAAAAAAGAACAAATTAGAAAAAAATCAATAGTTTTATAGTTCAGTGGTTCTTTCTCATTCTGTAATGAGTCTGTTTTACTATCTGTGATCTCTGTGTTCCTGTTAAGAGAGTTTTTCATGTCACAGTTGTTGCACACGTCTCAGTGGTTCACATTGTCATGAGTTTCCATTCACACCACTCCACCCAAGCAGAGCAGACTGTTGTGTTCTTGTATCACATCCTTCTAGTTAAGTACATTTCCCCTTTGATGGTGATGTTTCTAAGATGCATTACCAGTAAAGTGTTTATTTTTCTGACTTTAATCAATGAATCTAAATCTAGTCTCTGATGTTCTCTGTGTTCCAGTGGTACTTGGTCAGACTGGTTATGGAGTGACTTACTCTTCTACTCAGATCTGTGCTGTAAAGGGATCAACAGTGGAAATGAAAAACTCCTTCACATACCCATATGAAGCTGGGTACCGTTATACAACTGTTAAGAAAACATTTTGGTTCACAGGGTCTGAAGTTAGAGGGTCTGAACCTGATGATCTGTCGACAGACTCAAAGTATTCTGGTCGTGTGACTCACAGATGCAATCAGAACAAGTGCACTCTGAGAATCTCAGACTTGAGAGAGAGCGATTCAGCGAAGTACAAGTTCAGATTCATAACAAACCAAGAAGGTGGACGTTTTACTGGTTCACCTGGAGTCACTCTGACTGTCTCAGGTAAGAATTTCTCCTCCACATATGTCAAATGTGAAACATGTCATTACTGTTACTGAACTATTGATGAATGTGTTTATTTAATGGGTGACAACAGTTAAAATTATATATCTCTGTTCACTTCAGTTCACTGTGTAGAGGTTAAAACATATTCAGGATCAAGCTGGGCAGAGGTGAAGTGTCAGAGCAGTAGTCGACCATCTGCTCGTTCCTACGTCTGGTACAAGAATGGAGTGAACATGAACAAAGACACTTATTCAATTCAACAATCCTTTGATTGGGGAGACAGTGTTTCCTGTGCTGTTAAAGGATTTGAGAAGTTTCCCTCTCCTCCACAGTGTGAGTTTACTTCAATCTTCCACTAACTCAGTGTCATCTCTGAACCAACCATCAGTGTCTATGTTTCAGAAAACCACACTTCCTCTTCTTCTTCTCTTCTTTGATCTCTACATTTATGGTCCAACACCACCACCACCTCCTCTGTAGTGTTGCAGAATAAATCTTCTTGTACTTGTGTTCTTTAAAACATTTCCTTCTTCTTCTTTCAGGTGTCCTTTATCAAACCTGTAACAAAGTGACTTACACTGACAGAAGCATCTGTGCCATCAAAGGTTCATCAGTGAACATTTCCTCCACATACAGTCATTATTATTATTCTGTTGAGTCAAAGTTCTGGTTCCGTCCTGATCGTAGTCGTCAGTGGATGAATCCCTCACAGCCTGAGGACCTGAGTAAAGACTCCCAGTATTCAGGTCGTGTTCAGGTCCTTGAACCAGAGACAGGAAGATCCACTCTGAGAATCACTAACCTGAGAGAGAGTGATTCATCTGAGTATCACTTCAAATTCAAGACACAACGGTTTGAATGGAGAAGTGTTTTACCTGGAACAACTCTGACTGTCACAGGTACTAATGAATATGAATTAACATTATTTATATATATATATATATATATAGATATATAGATATATATATATATAGATATATATATAGATATATATATATATTTGTGTGCTTCTGATTTACACTTTGAATGAAGATGAAATTGTGTTATTTTCAAAAAAGTGGATGTCCCTTTTTCACTTTTCTCAGTGTGTGGAATTACGATTGACAATTTAGTCATAAAAGTTATTTCACTTCCTTGTTCATTAATCCAGATATTCAGGACATCCAGGTCAAGAAAAGGGCCAATGGGAAAAAGCTGGACTGCATCGTCACTTTCACCAGTTGTCGTCCATTTGATCCTTCTTACGTCTGGTACAAAAATGGACTCCAGGAGATCAGAGAAACATCTAATAGTTATGCAGTTTCGTACGACTATGGAGACAGCTATTCATGTGCCTTAAAGGGATACGAGGAATTTCACTCTCCTTTAACATGTGAGTTTATTTTGGTAGAACATTAGTTTAGTAAAGATGTATTGTACTTTAACTGTGCATAGGTTTTAATATGTGTGATTATTGATGTCCTGTTGTTATCATTAAACCACACAGATTCACTTTCGTTTTTGTTTTTTCCATTCCAGGTTTTAATGGTGAAACCTGCTACAAAGTGACTTACACTGACAGAAGCATCTGTGCCATCAAAGGTTCATCAGTGGACATTTCCTCCACATACAGTCATTATGATTATTATTATGATGTTGTTGAGTCAAAGTTCTGGTTCAGTCGTGATCGTAGTCATCAGTGGATGAATCCCTCACAGCCTGAGGACCTGAGTAAAGACTCCCAGTATTCAGGTCGTGTTCAGGTCCTTGAACCAGAGACAGGAACATCTACTCTGAGAATCACTAACCTGACAGAGAGTGATTCATCTGAGTATCACTTCAAATTCGAGACACCATGGTTTGAATGGAGAAGTGTTTTACCTGGAACAACTCTGACTGTCACAGGTACTGATGAACTCTAACTGTGTAGGTGGATGTATCTGTGCATTGAGTGTTTAAACAGATGTGACATTACTGTTGTGTTGTCATGTGCAGCTCTGCAGGTGCAGGTGACCAGAATAATATCAGTCCATCAGTCTCAAACTGAGGCAGAGCTCAAGTGTCTCAGCAGCTGCAGTCCAGCTGGTCGTCTTTACGTCTGGTTCAAGAACCAACAGAAAATCAGGACACAGCAAACTTCTACTTTGACAGACAACTTTTCTCCTGGAGACACCATCTCCTGTGCTTTCAGTGGACATGAGGATTACCGCTCTCCTTCAGTCTGTGAGTTTACTTTGCTTTGAAGTTTTGGCTTGATTTATTGAAGTCATACAGAGTTGGTTAAAGGTTTATCTGAACTTCAGAATTTTCCACACGTCTCTTGAACTAAAACAAAAGGGAAAAATCTGTTTTTTTTTTCATACGTTACTATGCTTTAACATTATTGGTCTGGCCTGCTGCCACAGTTACCTTGAAGAGGTAATCTGATTACTGATTCCTCCTTTCAAACTTAACTTAGGTACTTCACTGATTACTTGATTAACTGAGTTAGTTACAAGTTACTTCTGTTAGAATTTGCCTTTCTTGATTCTTCAAAAGAACAACGACTGCTTCTTGATATCTAGAGTAATGACAGAGTGATGAGGGGGAGAAATAGTGGAGGGGGAGAGGGAGAGAAGAACCGCAACAACAAGCATGAAGACAACGGTGTCAAAGGAAAAAAAATCTTTTAACATTAAGAAACCTTGAACAGAACCAACTCATATGGAGAAACCCATCTGTCTAAACCAGTCAGGTAGAGACAGAACAGAGAGAGAAGAGAACAAACTTACATCTGTCATAGATACAAACATCTGACTAAAGCGTACATGTAGAATCTGATGGTGATACAAATACAAGACATAGCTGATGATGTTAGATGACAGACTTTCATCATGACAGCATTTATCTTGTTTTCCTTTAACCATTTGTGCTCTTGCAAACTTGTGATGGTAGAAATGCTGTTTTTTAAAGGTCAGTGTTTTGTTTCTTTCTCTGTGGATTATTTGTGGATTCTGAACTCTTTAGAGATGGTTTTGTAACCTTTTCCAGTCTGATGAGCAACATCTTTCTCTGAGCTCCTCACAAAGCTCCTTTGTCCGTTGTCATCGTATACTTCCACAAACATTGTTGGTGAGATCAGACTGAGACAAATCTCTGATTAATTAACTAAATGAGCAACTGAACAACATTAGAGTTTGTTACATTGTTTGGAAACACTTCTTGAACGGTTAACTTATTCGACTCGAGATTACTAATTCACATTGTGTAAATTTATTTTGTAGTAATATATTTTTAGTAGTATTTATTTTTCATTAGTTTGATTGTGCTCTATTGTCTACTATCAGACTGGGATTGTGTAAACTCGCTGATATTTTGAGTTATTTATTTTGAGTTACCATCTGAACTATATGGAGGATAACAAGATTAAAACATGATTAATCATCAGAGACCTGTTGGAAGTCTGTCCAATTTTTAACAAACTGATGATAAAATTAAAAACTAATTTTATTATGTTCTCTCCAGATACTCCAAAGCTTCCCTCTGTATCAATGAGTCCATCTGGTGAGATAGTGGAGGGTATTTCAGTGACTCTGACCTGTAGCAGTGATGCTAACCCAGCAGCTAACTACACCTGGTACAAGAACCAAACACTTGTCAGTAATGGACCACAGCTTGTCCTCAGCTCTATCCAGCCCTCTGTCTCTGGAGAGTATCAATGTACAGCTGAGAACGCGATGGGCAAGATGTCGTCCAGATACATTACAATTGATGTAAAATGTGAGTGAACATACAAATCCAGTCTGTTGCACTTTGTCTCCCATGACAAGGTTTTCTCTTTATTTTAGTTCTAACTTATGTTTCCTGGTCTCTTCCAGATCCTCCAAAGCTTCCCTCTGTGTCAGTGAGTCCATCTGGTGAGATAGTGGAGGGTAGTTTAGTGACTCTGACCTGTAGCAGTGATGCTAACCCAGCAGCTAACTACACCTGGTACAAGGAGAACCAAACACTGAGTCAAGGATCAGATGGTGTGCATGCTTTCATTTCTATCAGCTCTAACAACAGAGGAAACTACTACTGCAAGTCTGAGAATCAATACGGATATTCAAAGTCTTCATCTCTGTTCATAGATGTCCAGTGTGAGTATTAATTAATTAATCACTTTGTTGGAAACATTCCCAAATATTGTAAATCTTAGCCTGCTAACTTTCTAAACTATGGCTCCGTTCAGACTGATCTCCAGTGACCAGCTTAAAGTACACGTGTGAACTCACCACAACACTGAGGACACATCAGAGTAATTTGACCTGAGTCCACATTTAGTGTCACTACTCAGCAGTGGAGCTGTTCCATGAGCAGAATGTTCCTTCATTCAGGAAATAACACAACTCTGCTGTTATAGATGATGATAGCCTTAAGTGGTGTTTGTTCATTAGTAATTAGACCTGTTACCACACTAAACAATAAATCTGAACAATTAGATAATGAAATTATTTAATATGAGTGAGATTATGTCCTTTTTTTTTAAAAAAAAAAAAACAACAACTTTATGTTGATGTATAAGTTGATGTATTTCATCAGTAATCACAAATGTCTAATTCTGACACTTATTAGATGTTATTAGACTTCATCAGCTTTTTGCAGGTCAGCTACAGATTAATAAATAAATAATATTATCAGTGGACGGCACAGTGACTCGTGGTTAGCGCTCATCCCTCCCAGCGAGAAAGTCCAGGTTCGAGTCCAGCTCAGACCTTTCTGGGTGGAGTTTGCATGTTCTCTGTGTGGGTTTTCTCCCACATCCAAAGACATGTCTATGTGTTAGCCCTACGATAGGCTGGTGACCTGTCCACGTTGTACCCCACCTCTCGCCCGATGCCAGCTGGGATAGACTCCAGAAACCCCTGCGACCCTAGTGAGGATTAAGTGGTATGGAAGACGAGTGTGTGTTCCTTTGGTGAGAGAGAGACTTAACTACTTGTTCCAAAATATCAAAGTCATGACAAACAAACCAGTGTCTGTGTTTCTGATACAACAATAGAGATCCACTGAAACAAAAAGCTGTTATAAAATTATAATATTTGACCCAAATGATCAAATGACAGGAAAAAATAAACCCATCATTGATTATTATTATGAAATTGGATGTCAAGTGTTGACTGATGACACAGTACAAGTACTTTAAGCTGGACACTAGTGTTTGGATTATCCAGGATGGATGTTAATGAAAGGTCTGAATCTGCCTCAGATGGTTTTGTGCAACATATCCTGTTTATAGTTGTGTTGTTTCTCTGCCTCTGCTCCTTCAAGAACTGATCAGACTTCTGGACAGATATTGAAAACTTGTTTTAATTGTCCTCCAGATCCTCCAAGGATTCCTCATGTATCAGTGAATCCATCTGGTGAGATAGAGGATGGTAGTTCAGTGACTCTGACCTGTAGCAGTGATGCTAACCCATCAGCTAACTACACCTGGTACAAGGAGAATGAAGACTCACCAAAAGCTTCAGGACAGATCTTCAACATCACTGACTTCAGACCTGAACACAGAGGGAGTTATTACTGTGAAGCCCAGAACAGAAGAGGACGTCATAACTCCACCTTACATCTGATTGTTGTAGCAGGTAGGTTAGACTCATCCTGTAGTTCATTTATCTCTCCATCATCAATCTCTTGTAAAGGTCATTAATGAACTTGAAGCTGTGCACATTGTATGTCTGAAAAGTATATATAAGAGGCATTAGATTTATTAAAGGATCTCTGTGTTAGGAGAAACAGTTTTCATTTGATGAACGCAATTCCCTCTGTGGACACTTTTTGAAGTGTAGTTGTGTGTGAATAATTTGTTGTGCCTGATGTTGCATCTCTGTTTCCGCTTGTTGGTGCACAGCCCAGAGGGCCCTGGCCTGCAGTGTTGTAAAGTATTGAACAGCTACATGTGCACTACAGTTTGGGTAGTGGGGTCTGAAGTTCAGAGCCCCAGAGTACTTCTTATTCTCTGATTTAAAGCAGCGGGTGGGGACTGCACAGGTCTTGCTAGCTCCGCTAAAGTACGTAACGTAACATACCAGTAGCTAATTCACGTTACACTGCATGATGAATCGTGTTGACTACCTGGCTAGTGCGCGATTAAGGCATTTACCACTTGAGCAGTAGTTGGAGATAAAACGTTTGGGAGCACATCGACTGGAGGATTTAATAATTTCTCATGAAGGAAAAGACAAAATTTGGTCATTCAACCAGGAGTGGTTTAAGCAAAAAACTTGGTTAACTAGGAGCTTGTTAAAGGGTGCTTGGTGAGTCTAATTTAATTTTAATCTAATATATTACATATGACTTGCATATTAAATAAATTATGATGGGATTTGTGTGATGCATAACTGTGTGGGTGTGTGTGGGGGCACAACCTCACTATTCATCTGTCAGTGGAGCTGAAATGTCATGTTATTGTTTGATCTCGAGTATCTGACATCGCGCTATTGATATGATGACATGTCATCAGATTGGCACAGTGCTGTGGTGTTTAGCACTGATGCCTTCCAGAGAGAGGATTCGAGTCTCATCCGGGCCTTACTGGGTGTTTGCATGTTGAGTGGGTTTTCTCCAAGTGGTCTGGCTTCTGTGACTTTTGTCATCTGTATTTATGTATTGCATTATTTTCCTGCATGACCCCACCAGAATTTCCAAACAAAAATCGTAACTGCTGTCAGAAAGTTGGAACAATCTTCCATGTCTTTGTGGCATAAACAAAGGGAGAGAGTGTAGCAACAGGAGACAATACAATTCAATTCAATTTCAATTTCAATTTGAGAACACATAAGCGAGTGCCAAGTTGAACTAATCTAAAATTTTAGATGAGGATTTGGGCAACAATAAAACAAATACCTAAGGAAATACTGACCACCACAGTTTGGTTCTTACAACCAAATTCACCATGGTGATACTGGATTGGAGTGTTGGTGGAACCCATATTGTCAACTGTAGATAGATAGATGTAAACTTTATTTAGATGCTAAAGGATCAAACACTTTTGATCAGTAATTATTTTGCTGTGTTTCTATTTTAACGCAGGTTCAAGGAAATCAGCAGTAGCTGGGTCATTAACATTTTTTTTCCTGGTCATCATTATCCTGTCTGTCCTTCTACTGATTAGGTGAGCAGTTCATTTTCACTGGTTCATCAATAATGCATCTCAAATTCAGTTGTTTAGTGATTTCTTAGGATCCTTGTGTTTGTTCATTCTGCTTCTTTGCAGAAGAAAGAGATCCTGGAAACAAACGTCATGGTCCAGACAAAGATCAAACAACAAAGCAGAGGTAAGGACAAAGAGTTCCACTTTAGTCTGAAAACAAATGAGAACATTTGGAAACTTGTGTTCCTGCCCCCCACTCTTTTTTCATCCTGATTGGTTTTCATTTGATGAACCTAGAGCCATGTATTCACATCAGTCACTTATTCTCTGTCAGAAATGAGAGAGGGACATTAACAGGATAAATCAACAAGTTTTTTGTTTATAAAGGTTGGGTGGCTGAGGCAGATGTCCATCTTTAGTCGTTCAACTTTTATACTATGCTGTTATCTTGTGTGTTGCAGTTATTATCCATTTTCTAACTAGTTAAAATGCTCTTATTGATGAAATATTTGCCCTTCAGTCAAGTGTGGGTCCAAATGACAATGCTGCAGCTACAACACAGAGAATATCAGCAGAGCAGCAGGATGAAGTTTGCTACGCCACCGTAAGTTTCTCTAAGAACCAAGAAGATCCTCTCTACTCCAACATCACGCTAGCTCAATACAACAAACAGAAGAAGAAGACAGAAGAGGAGGGAGATGATGGAGTGTACACATCTATCCAGTTTCCTGCTTCAGGGTGAGTCTTTTACCTTTTTATTAAATTCCCTCAAAGTCTGCACTACATGTATGATGTGTAACTTGACTGGTGGATGGAGGTAACCATGTTAAATCTGTTCTTATTAAACTGTCTTATTGTTGTGGTTTTATTGCTGTAAGTATTTTAAACGTATGTTTACCCATTTCAGAATAAGATGTGAAGCTGAGGAGGATGTGTCTGTGCTGTACAGCACAGTGATGAACAAACGCAGAGAATGAACACAACACAAACCTGTGTCTCCATCTGAAGTTTCCATGAAGTTTTTCCAGTTGGTCAAAAAATGGACAATGTGCTACTATATTGTAGACGATCATTTCAGAAGTTCATTCCAACAACCATCATTGGTTTACTAGTTGTTGTCTTGCTTGTAACAACAGTCTGACACCAGTCTTAAATTATCGGTTCAGGTAAATACACTGTTGTGAAATCCTTAAACAAAGCTTCGAATCATCATAACAGTTAGCTCACAGATGGTAAGCTACATGGCATTTTACTTCCTTTTGGACCTTCTGGTAATAATTTGTTGAACTGGCTCAATTGCAAAGATTTTTGTGTTCAACTATGTTGATATATATATATATATATTTTTTTTTAATAAAGTGATTAATTTAATGAAGTGAATGTATGTCTCCGACAGCTAATTCAGGTCAATCTGAAGAGGCGTAAAACAAACAAACAAAAAATTACTCTGGAATTTTTTTCATTTATCTGAATGGCTTTAAACACCTACTCCACAACCAGTATCAGAAAGCTCTGCAGTACAAAGATTTACGGACTAACTTTAATAGCGACTCTTTCTGTTTTCGGTTTGAAATTACTAATGCCGCCTGCATCTTGAAAAGTTAGAGACAGACAGTTTGAGATGTTTCTGCTTTATATTAAACCACAGGTCCCTGAACGCCACAGAGAAGGAAGTTCATTTACTTTTAAAGTCTTCTGCTACAATCTATTGTAATGATCTGAAAAAAATGCAAAGTACCGTTCACTGACTTGAAAAATAAATAATCCTTGTACTGTTGTAGCTTCCAGAAAAGTGAGCCCCCCACCAAATCTAACTCTAAGTGTCTACAGTGGTGTGAAAAAATTTTGGTCCCTTCCTAATTTCTTATTCTTTTTGACATGTTTGTCAGACTTCAAGGTTTCAGATCATAAAACAAATTTAAATATTAGTCAAAGATAACGAGTAAACACAAAATGCAGTTTTTAAATTGAGGTTTTTATTCATAGAGTGAAAACAAAACCAAACCTTCATGGTCCTGTGTGAAAAAGTGATTTCCCCTCTAAAAACATAACTGGTTGGGTCTCCCTTAGTAGCAGCAACTGCAATCAAGTGTTTGCGATAACGTGGGTCTTTTACAGCGATGTGGAGGAATTTTGGCGCGCTCATCTTTGCAGAATTTTTGTAATTCAGCCACGTTTTAGGGTTTTTCCAGCATGCACCACATGTTTAGGGTCATGCCACAACACCTCAAAAGGATCCAGGTCAGGATATTGACTAGGCCACTCCAAAGTCTTCATTTTGTTTTTCTTCAGCCATTCAGAGGTCGACTTGCTGGTGTATTTTGGATGATTTTCCTGCTTGAGGTCACTAACAGATGACTGGACAATCTCCTTCAGGATTTTTTGTTAGACAGCAGAATTCATGGCTCCATTTATCAAAGTAAGTCTTCACAGCCTCAGACCTTCACACTACCACCGGCAGATTTTACTGTTGGTATGATGTTCTTTTTGTGAAACATGTTTACACCAGATGTAAAAATTAAACTTTTGTTTCGTCGGTCCACAGAGAATTTTTCCAAAAGTCTTGAGGGTTATTGAGATGTTTTCTGACTAAACAGAGATGAGCATTAATGTTTTACCCAGCAGGACTCACCAGGTACCCCATTTTTGCCTTGTCATTTTCTTATGGTGGAGTCATGAACTCTGACCTTAACTGAGTCAAGTGAGGCCTGCGGTTATTTGGATGTTGTTGTGGGTTTTTTTGTGACCTCTGTTGAGTCATCGCTGTGCTCTTGGGGTAATTTTGGTCGACCAGCCACTCCTGCTGCAATGTTTTTGGTACGTTGATGCTTATTTGTCATTTCATCTTGAGGATGTACAGATATTCAAATGTGAAGGCCTGGCGATGGTGTAAAGAGGAAGGAAGCCAGAACAGATTTTAACTGTTTATACAACAGTGACGGTCGCAGAGGTTACATGCTTTCCTTCCAGACCACATCCTTCTGTGCAGACGACTTGTTCTTCTACAAAGCAGTTACCTTCTGACTAACAGAAAGAAGAGCAGAGCAGCTATGAGATTATCAGCAGCTGTGACCGGATTTGTTGTTATCTTCAGCTCTGTCTCAGGTACTGAATATTTACATCTATATTTGAAGGTATTTAGTACATTTTTTCCCCTCCACCAGTCTTTTAGAACTGACAAACCTACTTGTCTTCAACAAACTGCTAATCCAGTTGACCTTGTATTTTGTTTTCATGTAACCAGCTGTGTACCAAAAACTATTTTCCGTTTACCCCGAGCTGAGAGAACATGTGTTGATCGACTGAAAGAAAAAACAAGAAGTGGTCCTTTTAGATATCTTAATATCTTAAGGCATAGAGAATTTTTTCCTGCTCACTGGAAACACGGGGTCACTTCTCACTTTCTTTTAACTCTATTTTCTGATACTGACATTTTATGCACTCTTCTAGTCCAAGAGTTTCACATCAGTATTTCGCATGTGGTTTCACGTGACAGAGAACGCAGACAGGAAACTAAACAAATACCGTTTTGTTTTTCCATGTTCCACACCCCTTTATGTTTCGCTTCTTAAAAGTACACTGAAAGAGGTGATTCTGTAGCACAAATGTGAACTGGTAAATGAAACAGACTTATGCTGAACTAATGAGACCCGACCCAGCATTTAAAGATGCAGAGTCCAAATTTAAATACATGGAAGAACTGATAACAGTCCGTTACAAACAACACGGTTAAATACACATCATATCACCTACAAGACCTGATTTTATTTTAGAAATTGAAGAATATGTTGTAAAGAAAGGAGCATAGAGAGTGGGAAGTCCTCCAGCAGTATAGCTAAGTTTAGTGTACTACTCATTGAGCTAAACACCACCCCACCTCAGCTAGCTTTAACCACAAGCTCAAGTGTAAGCTTAAAAATAAAGAGGGTGTCTGCACACCGAACCTTACCTAAGAGCCAGAGAGGAGACAAACTCTATAGGAACCACAACTACACCTTTACTCTCAGTAGTTTTTCATAATCAGTTTGAAACAGGATGTTCCTAATTTTGATAATATTATTGAAGTTAAACAAGGCAGTCCTGGTCATTTACTTTATGAAGTAAAAGAACATATTGTGGTCAAATATAACCCCTCACAAGCGCCTCACAGTCGCACCAGAGACCAAGATAAGTCCAGTTTTTAGATCCTTGGATGATTTCCCCCCTTTTATTGATTTTATTCATTGAGTCATGGTTAGTGCATAGTAATTTCTCAAGTGGCTGTTGTGTAAAGACACCTGTGTCTGGATGGTCCAGTAGGCTATTCCTGGCTACAGTTACACCATGAAAACAAAAAAGTTGTTCTGCTTGGACAAGGTTATTGAAAGGTTTATTTAAATCCACCACAGCAAACTGGGAGGAACATGGCATATGTTTAAATCTGTCCTCACAAACTAAGTCGAGAAGGACATTGGTTAGGGAGGCCACCAAGATACCTTTGGCTGCTCTGAAAGAGTAAGAGACTAATGAATAGACTTTTATTTTTATTTTCCAGAGGATAATTGATAACCAGATGCAAGAGCACCCCTGTTAGTAGGTGGTCTTTAATGCTGGTGGATTTGTGTGAGTTAAGTGGAGGGTAGGGTAAGCAAAACATGTTGTCTGAAGTATCTCAAATCTGTTTGGGGACCACAGTCTCCGTCTGATTCTGTAAATCTGTTTGTTTTTGTGTGTTCCAGTGGTACTTGGTCAGACTGGTTATGGAGTGACTTACAAATCTACTCAGATCTGTGCTGTAAAAGGATCAACAGTGGAAATAAGCTGCAGCTACACGTACCCATCCAGAATAAATGAGAAAGTCACTGTGGTTGAAAAAGCTGTATGGTTTACTACAATGGAAGGTGGTGAACCTGTGGATCTGATGACAGACGCAGAGCTTTTGGGTCGTGTTCAGTATCACTGTGATGACAACAAGTGCACTCTGAGAATCTCAGACTTGAGAGAGAGAGACTCAGCTAAGTACAAGTTCAGATTCACAACAAACCAACCAGGAGGGAAATATACTGGTTCACCTGGAGTCACTCTGACTGTCACATGTAAGAATTTCTCCTCCACATATGTCAAATGTGAAACATGTCATTACAGTTACTGAACTATTGATGAATGTGTTTATTTAATGGGTGACAACAGTTAAAATGATATTTCTCTGTTCACTTCAGTTCTCCGTGTAGAGGCCAAGAAAACATATCCAACATGGTATCCTGACAGGGCAGAGGTGAAGTGTCAGAGCAGGTGTCGTCTATCTGCTCATTCCTACGTCTGGTACAAGAATGGAGTGAACATGAACAAAGACACTTATTCAATTCAACAATCCTTTGAATATGGAGACAGTGTTTCCTGTGCAGTTAAAGGATCTGAGAAGTTTCCCTCTCCTCCACAATGTGAGTTTACCTTAATCTTCCACTATGTCATCTCCAGGTTTGGGCACATTATTGGTACTTTTAAAAAGTAATTAGTTATATTTACTAGTTACTTCTCCCAAAAAGTAACAGAGTTAGTAACTGAATTACTCCACTATAAAAGTAACTATTTACCAGGGAAAGTAGCTATTGCATTACTCTCTTCTTCTTCTTCTTCTTCTTTTTTTTTTTTTTTTTTAAATATGTTTAAACTTAATTTATTAATTCGGAATTTTTTAGTTGGTTTCACAAGCCAGTGGCATAGAGTAGAATTGCATAGACACGTTCTTACACAGAACTTTTAATATTTATTAACAATCGTGTTACAACACATTTCACTTGTTTGATTGAAAAAACAAACAAAAACCTCTGCCCTTCAGAAATCAGTCTAGTTTTTGAGCTGAAGCTTCTACAATTATAGAGTCTGTCAGGCTGTTCAGTCAGAGTTTAACAGGCAGATATATCAGGGTCAGAGAGAAAAACTGGCCCAATCAGTGTCGGTTGTTTCGCTCCTCCTTCCTCTCCTCAAAAAAAAAAAAAAAAAAAAAAAAACAGCTTTGCGGCTCCCGTGGCTGAGAACCAAGTCGGATGATAACAGACAGTTTTAGTTTGGAACGCGCCCCATTCAATTGTCAATAAAGGAAACGGCGTTACAACGATGGAAATAGTAATTAGTTAGATTACCCCATTACTGAACAAGGTAACGGCGTTAGTAACGCTGTTTGTTTTAATGCCGTTTTCCCCATCATTGGTCATCTCTGAACCAACCATCAGTGTCTCTGTTTCAGAAAACAACACTTCCTCTTCCTCTTCTCTTCTTTGATCTCTGCAGGACATTTATGGTCCAACACCACCACCACCTCCTCTGTAGTGTTGCAGAATAAATCCTCTTGTAGTTGTGTTCTTTAAAACATTTTCTTCTTCTTCTTCTTTCAGGTGTCCTTCATCAAAACTGTAACAAAGTGACTTACACTAACAGAAGCATCTGTGCCATCAAAGGTTCATCAGTGGACATTTCCTCCACATACAGTCATTATTATTCTGTTGAGTCAAAGTTCTGGTTCCGTCCTGATCGTAGTCGTCAGTGGATGAATCCCTCACAGCCTGAGGACCTGAGTAAAGACTCCCAGTATTCAGGTCGTGTTAAGGTTCTTGAACCATGGAGAGGAAGATCCACTCTGAGAATCACTAACCTGAGAGAGAGTGATTCATCTGAGTATCACTTCAAATTCAAGACACCATGGTTTGAATGGAGAAGTGTTTTACTTGGAACAACTCTGAATGTCACAGGTACTGATGAACTCTAACTGTTTATCCTCTGCAACAATAAGATGATTTTGGGGATCTAAATGATTGACATCACAGCTGTCTTATCATATGTGCAGTTATGAATGGTTGTACCCTGCCTCTGGCCTCTCATGTGATGGACAATATTTTGATTGGCAGTTATGGATAATGCATGTTTTAGTAACAGGAGCAAAAAAGTCTGGAATTCATCTTGTCTTGAGCAGGTCTACTGCAGTAAATAAAACATGGCATTTGTCTTCACAGATAGTTAGACAGCAATATTTATTTCATGCAATCCAAAGGGAGCCCTGTGGAATTCAGTGACTAATGTATATAATAATTTACAGAATCCTTATCGATATGTGCAAATGTGAATCAGTCTGATAAGTATTATTTACACTAACAGCAAGAGTCCAAGAATATGGAAACAAGTCATTTTAGGAATGGTAGGAAAATATGGCACGTTTCAACAGAAAATAATTATCTTTCATATAAGTTTCAAGTTTCAGATGGCAGTCGCGTATCCTCTGACCAGGTGAGATGTGTGGTTGGAAATTAATTTCCTGTGTTTCTGTGTTCGCAGTACCACATGTACAGGTGAAAGTGTTCTCGTCTCCCAGTGGTCTGAAGCTGATTTGCCACAGCAGCTGTTTTAATCCTAGTCATCCTCAGTTTGTCTGGTTCAAGAATGGAAAGGAAACTTGGGGAACAACGTTTTCCTACACAGGATACATCAGTCTGACTGACAGCTATTCATGTGCATATAAAGGCTACCGCTCTCATTCAGTGTGTGAGTTTACTCCACAGTACTGTGTCACTGTAAATCTTTTTTTCTGATGTAATGACTAATTACAACAACTTTTAAAAGGACTGATATTTCAATGACATATAATTGTATCTGCTGTGTCTTTAAAGAGACAACCGTTTGGTTGAAAGTTATCTATGAGATGATATTAGTATTCACTGGTTTGTTGCTTACGTTTAGTTTCTGCTGCCACAAGGTGAGTTCCAGGTGATGTCCTGGAAGTGCTGCTACAATGTGTAATTAATATTTATTCTCACTTTGAATTGAGATAAAAGATGACACAGTGCACTAAAAGTGACATATGTTGTGGGCAATCCGATCACAACTGTGCAGCGTTGTGTACCTGTGTTTACACCTTGCATTAGATTACTCCATACTCCACATGCAGACAGCACTGCAGATCTGATCTCAGTGTATAACAGCTGCTATCTTTAATGAATTGCTGCAGTCGTATTGACTTCAATGTACACTCATGTATTTTTCCATCCCCCAGATGCTCCGAGGTGTCCCTCTGTGACAGTGAGTCCATCTGGTGACATAGTGGAGAACAGTTCAGTGACTCTGACCTGTAGCTTTGATGCTAACCCAGCAGCTAAATACACCTGGTACAAGAAGAACCAAATGCTCAGTGAAGGAACACAGTTTGTCTTCAGGTCCATCCAGTCTTCTGACTCTGGAGAGTATTACTGCACAGCTCAGAACGAGCTGGGGATGAACACATCCAGACATGTCATTAATGTGAAATGTGAGCATAACAAAAGATCTGAATTGTAATTTGTGTTTTATTTTGTAAACTGTTGCCTCCTTGTGATTCTGTTCATTTTACTTCCTGTCCTTGTGATTCCTGAATGTTTTCACCTAAGTCTCGTTATTATCTCGTGTCTTTACTGTACGTTTCTTCTCTGTGCTTGTGGACTTGTGAAATTCCATCAGTTGCTGCCTGTTCCAGTTCAAAGTACCACGTGGCCAAGTGCAGCCCAACTGACAAGATGTATATTTGCTCCTCTTGAATTATCGAGGATTTGTCTGTATCAGACTTATCATGCCTGAACTACCAACTACTAAGTCCAAAGTTTGGTTATTTAGGATAAACACTCTCCTGTTTCACCTGTTTACTGACGGGTTTTAGCCTTTGTTCTTGGGTACTCTGAAGTACAGACTGTGGAGGATGAGAAGATGTTACCTTCAGGTGTGTTCTCAATAAAGGGGACAGTGCAAGTACACATCTGTGTGATTGAATTGAATTGAATTGGATCGGTACTTGGCCAGCGATTGATGATGCTTCTCAAAAACAGACAAGAACAAGTTTACCACATGATAAATGCAGTGAATCTCTAAGGTCCAGATGTTTTTCTTGTTATGACCAGAATCTTTAACCCTTTACCTTTGTGTGACTTTTAGTCCAAATTGAATTGGAGTCTTTGGATCCTTTATAACTTCTTGCTCCTTGTAACATATGTTTAACTGGTTACCCTCTTCTTTTATTGTGGCTAATAGTTGGGGAACCTGTTTAAGTATAGCTGCCCTTTTGTATCCTTATTACACATCCCCCCTATTTTCCTTTGTGCTTCTAAAATACAACAAAGCTTCAGATTCTGCTATATTTTCTACTTCCCCAGATCCTCCAAAGCTTCCCCATGTATCAGTGAGTCCCTCAGGTGAGATAGTGGAGGGCAGTTCAGTGACTCTGACCTGTAACAGTGATGCTAACCCAGCAGCGACATATACTTGGTACAAGGAGAACCAAACGCTGATTCTCGGACCAGAAGGTATTTATCGTTTTCCCTCCGTCAGCTCTGAGGACAGAGGAATATACTACTGCAAGTCTGAGAACCAATATGGATGGACCAACCCTACACCTCTGTTCCTAGATGTTAAATGTAAGGAGCTTGGATTTAGACATTAAATAATATTTGTGGAGATGGATAAATGGTCAGCTACCTCTTAGATATTGCATATAAAATTGCTTTCATATATGTATTCTCCTCCAGATCCTCCAAAGCTTCCCTCTGTGTCAGTGAGTCCATCTGGTGAGATAGTGGAGGGTAGTTCAGGGACTCTGACCTGTAGCAGTGATGCTAACCCAGCAGCTAACTACACCTGGTACAAGGAGAATGAAGACTCACCAAAAGCTTCAGGACAGATCCTCAACATCACTGACATCGGACCTGAACACAGAGGGAGTTATTACTGTGAAGCCCACAACAGAATAGGACGTCGTAACTCCACCTTACATCTGGTTGTTGTAGCAAGTGAGAAACAATGCTGGTCTGTTCCGTATATATCACTCACTGAGTGTATGTAAAAGGTACGACTTTTAAGTATTTCCTTTTGATCTACCAGGTGCATGGAAAACAGGAGCTATAGCAACAGTCACTGCTGCTCTCTTGGTGGTCCCAGTCCTCGGTGTCTTCCTGTGGAAAAGGTGACCAATTGATATCATATCATATCATATCATATCATATCATATCATATCATATCATATCATATCATATCATATCATATCATATCATCATGTTTATTCTTTAAATGTTTCTTTATTCTCATGTCCAGAAGAAATGAGTGCTACAAACTGCAGTGTAAAAGTGGAGAAAGACCTGTCAATACATCGCAGGTGAGAATGTTTAGGAAATAATGGATTTCCCTAGAAAACTATTTCTAAGTGGTTTGGGTTTGGTGCTGTGCCAAGTTCAATATTATTTGAATAGCACCATTGTTAGTGTGAATATTCACACAACAACATATCTCTGAAGCGGCTCAGACACCCAGGTCATGATATTTTGCAGAAAAACAACTACCAAAGGGAGTTAAATTGGATTACAACACACATTCTCTGTGGATTTGTTTCAATAAGAAGCTTCTGCAATGTCAGAATATTTATTTCCATCCATTCATTTTTCTATAAGATCTTGTATTGATGATGTTAGAGTCTGACCACTGATCAAAGCCTTCTCCAGCACATCCCAAAGATTCTGAATGGGGTTCAGGTCTGGACTCTGTCATGGCCAAACCATGTGTGAAAATCATGTCCCGTACTCCCTGAACCACAAGGTTAGGGTTAACCGTAAAATCCACTGATGGAATAACCTGGTCATTCAGTATATTCAGTTATCAGCTGACCTCATTCTTTGGGAATAATGTTGCTGAACCTAGACCTGAGCTACTGCAGCCCCCTACAGGCTTGTAGAGTTATACTCAACTTCTGTTTCGCCTTTTCAGACAGATATGGGTCCAGTGTACGACACTCCGTCCTCTGCAGCAGAAATACAACCAACAGAGCAGCAGGATGATGTTCACTACAGCACCATCAATTTCTCTCAGGGCCAGATAGATGTTCTGTACTCCAACATCAGGCAAGATCAGCCGAGGAGGCAAACTGAGGAGGAGGATGAGGACACTGAATACACTGCTGTCAAATGTGTTGGTTCTGGTATTCCTCCAGGGTGAGAAGAAGCAGCCACTATTTTATTTTTATTTTTTGGCTTGGTATATGATCATTAAGCAATAAATGTTTGTTTAGAAACTGACTGATATGTTCTTTTCACAGACCAAGACGTCAAGAGAACGCGGAGGATTCGTTTGCACTGTACAGCATAGTTAACAAAAACTACACAAACACAACATGAGTCTGGCTGGGTTTTATATTTATGAATGCATCCTATTTTTAAAGTCACACTAAAGAAATTAACATTCACATACCACACATGGACAAGACTACAGAGTTACAAATACAGTTAAGGTTTTATTAAAATGGTATTATTTTTTAAATTGCATTTCCTCCCTCTGTCCACAATGATATTACATTGAAAAATAAAATCATTAAACCTCTTTTATGTATCTGGTTTGCCATCAATTCAGAAGCCATAGTGAGTCAAATACTTGGTTCATTCACAAAAAAAGAGACAGAGTTTCTAATTTTCAATTTTCATTTCTTCCTCTCCATGCCTCTCGCCTGATGTTAGCCGGGATAGGCTCCAGCAATGCCTGCGACTCTTGTGAGGATAATCAGTAGTAGAAGATGAGATGATATGAGATTTCTTCCTCTCTGAAACCTGCTTTGTATGAGTGTGAACCATCCTTACTTATACTTTCTCTGATTTATACACTAGCCTATCTGTGACCATCCTTTCCACAACTTTACTGCACTTCATCTTTAGAAAAATTCAACCCATCTGTGTCTTCTTCTTTCAACTCCATCGCAACTTTGTAATTCTCTAATGTTTCATTCCTTTTGTTTACAATGCCCTCTTCTCATATGTTGTCACTTTTGCCTTTTCGGCATCACATTTAAATTGAATTAGGGACGTGGCCACTTTAAGAGCGTTGCCATGGTTCCTGAAGACGTTTAGTCCCGCCTCCTACTGTCTTCTTTCACGTCCTCAGTTAGACTGTAAAACCGACTGTGAGCGTAGCAGAGACATTATTGGACAGAAACCATCTGAACAGTAAAAATGAGCGGAAGGGGAAAAGGCGGCAAAGGTCTCGGTAAAGGAGGCGCCAAGCGTCACCGTAAAGTTCTCCGTGATAACATCCAGGGAATCACTAAGCCCGCTATACGCCGTCTGGCTCGCCGTGGTGGAGTCAAGCGTATCTCCGGTCTGATCTACGAGGAGACCCGCGGCGTGTTGAAGGTTTTCCTGGAGAACGTCATCCGCGATGCCGTCACCTACACCGAGCACGCTAAGAGGAAGACCGTCACCGCCATGGATGTGGTCTATGCTCTCAAGAGGCAGGGACGTACTCTCTATGGCTTCGGAGGTTAAACTTCCAACTCCTTCATCCAACAAACAACACAAAGGTCCTTTTAAGGGCCACACATCTCTATATAAAGACATGCATTCCTTATAGATGTCTCATTTTAAGAAATTAATTAAGGCAACCTAATTAATACAAGTCGGACTTGATCAAACCAATGGATAACTCAAGGAGTATATTAATTATATTTTGTATAGTGCTTGAGTTTCATCTCAAAAGTCCTCTTATTATCCTCAAATATTGCCAATACATTTTACCCTTAAAGTCACTCTGCCCCAGGGACATTTGCCTCCAGAAAATTTACATTTTGGAATAGGAGATGGTCCTTCGGAGGCTGAATCTTGTGTGTTGTGAAGATATACATTTTTCAAGTTATAACTTAAAATTAAAATAAAAAGTAGAACACCAATTCCCACGACATAAAAATGACCTCACCTATAGAGCTGTCTCCCCAACCCGCTGATGGCGGCTGGGCATGGACTCTCTTAAAACTGGTCTAAGAAACCTTTTCATTCAAAAAGACTGATGACAATCGTCTGAGTATTTTATATAACTGTAATGTGTAGAAAAATACATCATAAAAATCGTATTCTAATGATAAGTAAATGTAATATTTGTTAAATAAAATGGTAAAAATTAGCCCATAATGGAAAATTATGGTCTCTCTGCTCTCCTCAACAACAAGGTAGAGAAAAGTGTATCCCACCACACACACAGTCAGCCATGATGAACACATATGGTCATTATTGGAGCTCTTCACATAACCATCATTTGAAAATATTGTACTTGAGGTGATAACTTTCGAAGGGAGGCGTGTGTGTGTGTTGGAAACACCTGCATGTGATCAACTCGTAAGCCTATACTGGCTTCCTCATTTTTGCAGGGTTTCACAAGTCAAGCTGTTTTCCACATGCCCACAACACGAGAATTATCAAAGCTGTAGTGGGAATAGTGGTTTTCCCCTCCCTCCTGTTATGCATCAACTCAAAAGTATTAACTCTGCACCTGCAAGCGTGGGAATGTTAGGTCACACACACAGACAGACAATCTTTACACAGCCAAAACAGCTGGTGGTCAAATTGACCCCAAAGGAACACCAATGTGTGCAATATGTGTTCAGCATATTGAAAAAATATAATCAGAATAATTGTATGCTTATCCAGTTGTCCCTATCAAACTAGGAAAAGTCATGAAATATGAAGTTAAAAAAAAAAAAATAAATAAAAAAAATTGAACAATAGACATTGAGTGGGGTCAAATTGACCCCAAGAATAATTGGAGGATTAAAAAGCGGCAAAGGCGGTTACACTGCGCATGCTCAGTCTCACTGTGAAACTAACCAATCAATTTTGAGCAACAGCACAGATATATTTGCATGAAGCCGATATAAAATGGCTGCTCTACTCGTCACAGTTTATCCGTTTAAGAAACTTAAACGTTGAATTATGCCTGATCCAGTGAAAGCGCCCAAGAAGGGCTCAAAGAAAGCCGTTTCTAAGAGCGTGTCTAAGACCGGCAAGAAGAAGAGAAAGACCAGGAAGGAGAGCTATGCCATCTACGTGTACAAGGTGTTGAAGCAGGTCCACCCTGACACCGGTATCTCCTCCAAAGCCATGGGCATCATGAACTCGTTCGTCAGCGACATCTTTGAGCGGATCGCCGGTGAGTCCTCTCGTCTTGCTCACTACAACAAGCGCTCCACCATAACCTCCAGGGAGATCCAGACCGCCGTCCGCCTTCTGCTGCCCGGTGAGCTGGCCAAGCACGCCGTGTCTGAGGGAACCAAGGCAGTCACCAAGTACACCAGCTCCAAGTAAACTAGCAGCTGTTTACTGGAAACACGAAACGGTCCTTTTCAGGACCACGCACCTACACCAAAGAGCAGTGCTCCTTAAATACAAACTTTGTCAACTTGTATGGTATGAAAACATAAGTAAATAAAAGTTGAGTCTGAGTAGATCTGTTTGCTATGGGGAAGCCATTACTCCACCTGATGTCTGTGGCAACTTGTGGCTAGGGGGGCACTGTACCCAACTCAACAGCACTACCTACAGGTGACACGGCGTTTATTCCTTGATTCTCATGACATAAAAGCAAACTTTTTTTTTCTTATAAGCAAATATTACTCAATCCTAGTGGTGAACTTCAGTTATATGGAAATAAGACCCATAATTTCATACATACCAATTATTCTGGCCTATTTGTAAACAATTATTTTATTGGTAACTTCTTTCATAAAATAAATCATGTACCATGCACTTTCCTAAATGCATAAAGTAGCAAATCCCTAACAAATTTAGTTCTAAATGTTATTTAACATAATTATAAACTGCGTCTCTTACATTCTCTGCCAGTTATAATCCTATAACCAACTGAAAGTTTTTTCTTTTAGTTTTAGCAGTTACTTTTGACATTAAAATAGTATCTTTACAGGATACAATGAATTGCATTAAGGTCGATTAGAAACAAAGTTGATTCTACATTTTCCTTTAAATAAATATAGAAGTGATTTTGTTGATGTGAGGAATGATTTCTTAGGGGATGGTGTGGGTGGCTCTGAAAAGAGCCTTTGAGGAGTCGTGATGTTTCAGGAGCTCACTTCTTCTTGGGTGCTGCCTTCTTGACTTTAGGCTTGGCTACCTTCTTAGCGGGGGCTTTCTTGGCTGCAGGGGCCTTCTTGACCACCTTCTTGGGGCTCTTGGCAGCCTTCTTAGGACTCTTTGTGGCCTTCTTGGGGCTCTTGGCTGCTTTCTTTACCGCTGCTGGTTTCTTGACTTTCTTGGGAGATTTCTTAGCAGCTGCTGCGGGCTTCTTGACTTTCTTAGGAGACTTTTTAGCGGCCGCTGCGGGCTTCTTGGCTTTAGTGGCAACTTTCTTGACGGGTTTCTTGACCTTGCTTTCAGCCTTCTTGTTGATCTTGAAGGATCCGGAGGCCCCGGTTCCCTTGATCTGAACCAGAGTCCCCTTGGTCACCAGGCTCTTGATGGCGGTCTTGACGCGGGCCTTGTTCTTGTCCACGTCGTAGCCGCCGGCAGCCAGAGCCTTCTTGAGGGCGGCTGCAGAGACGCCGCTCCGCTCCTTGGAAGCGGCCACAGATTTAACGATCAGCTCGCTGACGGTGGGACCGGCTTTCTTCGGTTTGGACGCCTTCTTCTTGGCGGCTTTGGCCGGAGTGAGAGCCGGAGCTGGAGCTACTTCTGCCATTTTCCTTCCTGTCGTTTGTCGCTAGTCAACCAGAGTCAGACTGCAGTGATGAAAAACTCGGAGCAGGAGGCGGCACTTAAACACACCATGAGAACCGTAGAGACTCAGCCCAGCCCGACTCTCCTGTGTACAGGCTGAATGTCGCTGCTTGTGTTTTCTCTGGACACATTCAAGAAAAATAAACGTTTGTTGGAGCAGAGAAACAGGCTGAAACTGAATGGGCACATAGCGGACTGTTGTCTCTTCGTGTCCAGCTCATGCTGAGCTCTGGTGGTGTTTTTATTTTGTTCATGGAGCCTCCAAACCGCACCGACTCACCGCGGAGCTCGGCACAGGTCGTCGACTTTTCCCACTCTTTTCTCTCTTAAAAATATTTAACATTCATCAAAGCTTTATCCAGAGTCATTTTCAAGTTGCGATACATATTTGCTCAGAGATTCAGAGCTGAAACAACCGTGTGTTGGCCATGAGTTTAGAATAAAGTGAAGATGTTGTGTCTGCAGCAAACACAGTGGTGGAGGTTGATGGAGCAGACTGACTTCGATATAAAGCTGTTCTCTGCCAGCGTTTCTTTTCCAGACCTTTATTCTTATTTGTTGTTGGATTATTTTTCTATAGCTTCACATTCTGCTGTGAATCCAATAAAAATTGTGTAATAAATCCACAGAATCACACGAACGAGTTGACCTTATTTCTCTCTCCAAGTCGACATAAACAATACTCCCCTTACCAAAGAGGACAATGCCTTCTACAAAGCTGAAATTCTCTGCAACAAACCCCACCGAAATATCCACATATAAAGAATAATCTACAGCACGGTAATAATTTTATTCACAGCATTGAACTGAACTAAAACAGGTTTTCTTTGTTAATCTTCGTTCTGTAGTTGGTGTCTTTTTCTTTCCTTTTCTCTGAAGTTTATCATTTTCAGTGCTATCCTTTGCACACGATTGTGTTGTTGTAGATAGTGGACTATCTCACAGGGACACCCCAATATGTCCAGTTAGGGGACTATCGTTAGGAGCATTGCAGGAGCAAGACAATTTTGTTGATTTAATGCCAAGAAATCTGGAAAAGCAGAGCTAAAATTGTTATAGAAAAGATGATGATCAACAGCGACATGGTCTTCAGGAGCGTCTCAGGGGGAGACAAGACAATAGACGCTAAGACAAACAGCCCTCTGCCCTGGGATCTTTTAAATAAATAAGGCAAATATTCTCACTGACATAATGTTGTTAATATTGTTTGTTAGTCACTGTATTTTAACTCATTTACTTTTCTTGTGCACTTGGCTATGACTGTATGGAAAACATCTATGTTTATATTTTCATAAGTGGGGTGTTTATATGTATATATTTATGCAGGTGTTTAAATATGTATTTTGTCGAGGGCTCTTTTGACATTGTGTAATGTTAAATGTGGTGTAATCATGTTATTGGATCTCAATAAAGTTGTTAGTTCTGGAGGACCACAGGGGACAGTGCTCTTCTCTATTCTACCCCGTAGACCTAGGACTTCAACAAGAACACAGAGACATGTCATATGCAGACGTTCTGAAATGACACTGCAATTGTTGGGTGTAACAGGGATGGACAGAGAGAACGGAGTACAACGATCTGATGAACAACTTCAAAACACACACACACACACACACACCTTCTGATCAATTGAGCTAAAAACAAAGAGATGGTAGTGAATTTCTGGAAGTCCAGGCCCCACCCGCAGCCTTTAACAGATCGAGGTCTAAACTGACAAAATTCATGGCGAGTGAAATAATGGGTACATTGACGAAGGTAAACCACTCACTGTAATCAAGGAGTGACCACAGGATGGCAGCAGAACACCGAGTCAAATTTATTCAGACTGTAGCGCAAAATAGAATAACGTACTACCGTAATGTACAGCACGTGTTCCCACAATACATACAACAAATGTTGATTAAAAATTATTTTAGGAGTTAAATTTGGACTAAATTCCAGTTTACATGTTAAATCAATGGTAATATGTTACAATTGACATGCGTGTGTGAACTATTCCTGGACTAAATACCAAGAGGAATTATCTCTTGAGTAGAGTGAGGTGGCTCTTAAAAGAGCCGTTGTGGTTCGTGGATGAGCAGATAGTTTAAGCTCTCTCTCCACGGATGCGGCGGGCCAACTGAATGTCTTTGGGCATGATAGTGACTCTCTTGGCGTGGATGGCGCACAGGTTGGTGTCCTCGAAGAGACCGACCAGGTAAGCCTCGCTGGCCTCCTGCAGAGCCATGACAGCGGAGCTCTGGAAGCGCAGGTCGGTCTTGAAGTCCTGAGCGATTTCACGGACCAGGCGCTGGAAGGGCAGCTTGCGGATGAGCAGCTCGTGGATTTCTGGTAGCGACGGATCTCTCTGAGAGCCACGGTACCGGGCCTATAACGGTGAGGCTTCTTGACGCCGCCGGTGGCCGGGGCGCTCTTACGGGCAGCCTTGGTGGCCAGCTGCTTCCTGGGGGCTTTGCCTCCGGTGGATTTACGGGCAGTCTGCTTGGTTCTTGCCATTGTTTCTTCTTTCTCTGTGAACAGGAGAAAAGTGTAATAATCAGGGCACAGTCGCTCCTCTTAAACTGTGGGACCGGCTTCGAAACAGTGACGCTGCTTCGGACCTGTGGCTCCTGATTGGTGAGCGGCTCTTCCTGGAGCTCAGCACCGCCTACAGAGAAGCAACCCCGCCACAATGTGCGCTGTTGATTGGAGAAATGTCGGTTCAAAAAGTCCGCTTAAACTGAGGGAGGGCCGCCCTCTGCTGCTCTGTCAGAAGCTTTTCTGGTTGGTCTGTCAGGAACCGTCACCGCTGAGGGTGGTGGACATATAAAGGAGGGGTTCTGCTGCTGAAGACACATTCTCTTTGAGTCTAGATTCGAGAAAACAAATCAGCAAAATGAGTGGCCGCGGTAAAACCGGAGGAAAAGCCAGAGCTAAGGCCAAGACCCGCTCTTCCCGTGCAGGACTCCAGTTCCCTGTGGGCCGTGTTCACAGGCTGCTGCGTAAAGGCAACTATGCGGAGCGTGTTGGTGCCGGCGCCCCCGTCTACCTGGCGGCTGTGCTGGAGTACCTGACTGCTGAGATCCTGGAGTTGGCTGGAAACGCTGCCCGCGACAACAAGAAGACCCGTATCATCCCCCGTCACCTGCAGCTGGCTGTCCGCAACGACGAGGAGCTCAACAAGCTGCTTGGAGGAGTCACCATCGCTCAGGGCGGCGTGCTGCCCAACATCCAGGCCGTTCTTCTGCCTAAGAAGACCGAGAAGCCCGCCAAGAAGTAAACCATTGCTGCGTTTACAAAACCAAACGGCTCTTTTAAGAGCCACACACTACGTCAAGAAAGGGCTTTATTACTCCTTCAGAGTTGAGTTGCGTATAGGGGAAAAAAATACAGTGTTTTCTGCATTTGTATGTGGCAGATAAATTTACCGAAGCTATATTCCTAGTGGTATTACAACGGACACTTTAACAGCTTTACATCAACATTTATTCTCATTACTAATCTCAATTACTGCTTCTGTACGTTTTATATTCAAATGACCATATTTCGTAAACGATTTTCTTGTATTACTAATGACAGGTCATTTGGCACAAAATATCCCAAGGATGATGTGGCTTGTAAATATGCAGATTCAAAACAAATGGCTTTGTGCGGACCACGTTCATCGCTAACTAATCTAGCAAAAAATCCATTTGCTGCTAGTTTTAGCCAGATAATCAGTTTTGCCCTGTGTCCGAATTACACTGACTTTCGGGGGAGCTCTATTTTCGGTGGCACCTGCATGCACACGTGGAAGAGTGCGGTAGTGCGGTCAATGGCGGCGAACAACTGCAGCATATGAAGCTGTTTGTCACTCTCACACACATCACCTCACTTTCGTGTAAATTCTCCTTTGTCTTACAACCAAAAGACATGTATTCATGTGTTTACTGTCCTTGCAGATAACCATCCAATGCAAACAGGCACCGGCCACAAAGAGAAGCGAGGAGAGGCCACAGTCATGCATCTTTTTATGGTACTTGCTGTCAGTAGATTATCCTCAGAAAATCCCCTCTCACACTCAGCTGAAGTGGGCAGGTATGTCAGGCAGTTTGAAGTTTTACCAGTGTTTTACGTGGTGCTCGTTTTTCCAATTCAAAGTCACTGACCTCCTCGATTGCTCCTCGGACCGATTCTCCTAGTGTTTTTGCCAATGCTCGAACTTCAGTTTCCCTATAGTGGATTAGAGCACTGCGTTGCTGTGGCCAAAAGCGTTTCTCAAGGTCCGGTTCAGGTAGTCGCTTCTTCAAGCTATCAAATATAGACTGATTGAACTAAAGATGATTAATCTTCAGTTGGCTCTCTGACAGCTCAACATCTTTGAAAAGGCCAGTTGATCTGTGCTGTTCCACTTTGTGTGTGGATTTTTCTCCACAGTCCTTCATCGCTGTCAAAATGTCAATCGTCTGCTGAATGTAGAAACTTGCATCTACTAAAGATGTCTCTCTAGGTTGCAGTTTTAGTGACAGGCTTTGTAATTGTTTTACAGAGCATCCTTCATACACGCCAAATTGGACAAAAACCCTGTGCTTGTGAGGAGTTTGTGCAGGCCCCTGAATTTCTCCCTCTCTCTGTCACAGCAAGATGTGCCCTTCACTGCTGTCCTGAATTGGTGTACCAGTGCAGGCTAGTCTTTCCATACTGCTATATGCTATAAGTAGTATTAAAACTACTTGCCACCCAACGGATAGTAAAGACTTAGCCTATTTCTGAGATTTGTATGTTTAAAGCTGCAGCTGCCTCCTGGAGCAAACAGCCATTTTTCACTGACTGGTTTTATATATAACTCAAATTGGTTATAGTTGGCAACTTCCCCAAGTGAGTCTTTGACAGCTAACTCAAGTCAGTGAGCAAGACAGTGTATCGACTGGACATTAGGGAAATCATGTTTGAGTACAGTGACCACTCTGCCGACTCTGCCAGAAAGTATTGCTGCTCCATCTGTGTCTATGGAGACAGGATTTTTTGCAAAAACTTGTCGTCCAGTCCTGCTTGTCTCAGGCCTTTCTTTAAGCTACTGTATATCAATTCAGCATCCGTGACCTCCATGCATACTGTACATCCTAACTTTTGATTTTTAGAGAAGACCCGGGTATTCCTCTTTTTCCACTCACTCCATTGCTTTTTGGTCCAGCTGAAAGGTAATGTTGTGTCTCCAGATTCACTGCTGCAGGTATGCTCAGAGCTCTGCTGGTGCTCCTCCAAATGGAGCAGAGGGGACAGCAGAGGAGGTCCACCAGGAGGACAGCGATCATGACTCCTTCCCTACTCACTCAGAGAGCAGTGATGATGACGATGATGATGACAATACCAACCAAAGAAATGACAGCAGCAGTGAGGCGTCAGAGCAGCATGAGAGCACCAGCGATAGCATCTCCAGCCTTCCTGAGGCTCCACCCACCAGCTCCCCTTTTCCCCCTAGTGGTAAAGTGGTGAGTGTCTCGTCCTCCTCCAGCCCGACCCCTTATGTTCCCATGGAACTGTCATCTGGTTCTCTTGAGTATTTTATTGCAGTTTTTTTTCAATTGCTAAAACACTAAAAGCCATTGGCTGAACAAATTTTGCAGTTGCCTGAACTCGTTTAGCTAATTGTGCAGTCTGTTGTCAATACCTTATACCATTTCACATGATAAAACACAATTTGCAGATCACACTTAGACTTTTCAGCAGATCTCTAAACACATTCTCATTCTCAAATCACATTCTGCACTCTAATTCACATGTCATCCATACTGGAAAACACAAGAGGCAACAATCAAATGCAAATAGAGAACACATGTCATTGATTAAACACAACCACTCAAAATTGTTATTCACTTGTTTCACATCATGTGACACAACCAATATAAGCCAGGTCAGAGAGCAGACAGGTTGTTAAAGGTGGGAAGGAAAAAGTCTAAGAATGGATAGAAGAAACAATGTGAGAGGACAAGGACGAGTATGTATGCGAGGTGGGCGACGAGGAGGAAGACAAAGAGTGGAAATATCTAAAGAAATTTGGGCAACAATAATTGACCAATATCACAGAAACAAAGGACAGGTTTGTGAGATTCAGGGTACAGTCCTGTTCCAAGAATAGGGGTACAAGGAGGAGGAAGAACAAAAATTGCAAAGAGCAAAGTGTTTTTTATTTTTTTTGGTGTATTTTTTATTGACTGCTTGATAGTGTATATCATTTTGATCACTTTGTTTATGATTTGAGAGCAGTGTTTAGTTTTGAGCACAGGTCAAACTGTTTTGAGGCGAAAGTTTCAATTTGAGCACAAATAAAACTGTTTCATTAATAGTGTGTGAAGCTCAGGTTTTGTGTTTAATGTTTTCAGAAAATGGAGCAAGGATTCAGAAATTGTGTTTTAGCAATGGAGAAAAACTGTAATCAATGACATGTTTAAGGTATTGACAACAGACTGCACAATTAGATAAATGAGTTCAGGCAACTGCGAACTTTGTTCAGCCAATGGCTTTTGGTGTTTTAGCAATTGAGAAAAACTGTAATAGTTCGACGGTGATGGTGGTGACGGTGGTGGCTGTTGCAATAAATCGGTATCTAAGAACTGTGGTCGGTGCCTTCCTGATGGGAGTGATACATACAAAGCGGCTTTCAGAGAGGAAGAAATCTCATCTCAACTCATCTTCACTACTACCGATTATCCTCACAAGTGTCGCGGACGTTGCTGGAGCCTATCCCAGCTGACATCGGGCGAGAGGCGTGGAGAGGAACAAATGAAAATTGAAAATTAGGAACTCTTTCTCTGAGTGTGCTAACAAGTGAGTGTATTATAATTATATTATAATATTATGATAACTATAGCTGAAGAAAAACCCTGTTGTCAAGACATGTTTACAGCACTGTGGCAGCAGCAGTGGGAGAATGAGGAGAAAGGATCCCACTTTTCTCCATACAGAACAGTGTAACAACAAAATAGTGCTACTTTGGAAAGGGAAGGAGACAAATTCTTATTATGACAAGACTCAGGTTAGGACATTGTGATTTGGCGTGGGATCTTTCAAAGATGGGGAAACACAAGGAGGTGTTCTGCAGAATCTTCAAAAACAAAAACAGCAACAACAGATGGAGTGTCTTGTATATGGAGCAAAGAGGGCAGTTGTTCCCTGTCGTATCATACTCTTGAACAAACAATACATTTCTGAAGCACCTTTTAAACACGTCGGAAAATCAGTCTCAGATTATCACCACAGTCCTGCATTTTATAACAGCAATTGCATTTTATAACAGTTCTCTCCTTTTGAAGCGCTGCTATGACTAACCAGTCAGAGGCGGTAATATCCGCAAGGCATCTAGCTTGCTGAAAAAAAAGAAGAATTAAATTAAGATAAATCTGTGTTGCAAAGTTTGGGATCGCCTTCTCATTCAATGTCTTTTCTTTATTTTTATTACTTTCTCCCCACTAAACCATCAAATATATGAAGCAAGATACATGGAATTGTGTAGCTAAGAAAAAAAAAACGTTAAATCATTCTAAATTTTGTGCTGCTACATAATTCCATATGTGTTCATTTATAGTTTTGGTGAGCTCAGTCATCGTCTTGATGTAAATAGTTATGAAAATAAAGAAAAACATTGAGTAGGCGTTCAGAGAGGCTATCAAAGAGGACCACAGAGCCAGACTGGAACTTGATTCAGACACAAACGACTCTGCAGCTGTATGGAGAACTCTAAGAACCAACACCAGTCGCAAAGGAAAAAAACCCTGTTGTCAGCTCCTCCCCAGGACTTACTGACGGTCTGCACACCTTTTACACCAGGCTTGAGTGACCCCCTGCTGCTCCACTGTCTCCACTCCCCACACTCCCTCCCTCCTCTCTCCCAAACAAACCATTCCTGAAGACACTTACAACAGTAGAACACACACCCCATTTCTGCATGGAGTCAATCCCTTCCTCGTTAGTATAGTGGACAGTATTTCTGCTGGTCACAGGGAGAAACGTTGGATTTTACTGAGGAACCACATCATTGTGACAGAGTTGCCCGAGTTGATAACTAAACTAAATGAGTTGATATACTAAAAAGAGTTTAAAACGCAAGTCCAGTTGGACATGGTTAGTTTAGAGAAGACTCTTCACAAACCATCCAAGTAGCTTTGAGGGTCTGAAGGGACTGGTGAGAAATTTTAGGGAACTGTGTGGGTGTAACCAATCAGAAGTTTACTTGATGAGACATTGATGCAACCAAAGACTAACAGAGAAACATAAACACCACTGACCATCATGTGGGGAAGCAGTGTTCTGCTGGGAGTATTCTTTATTTTAATCTAGTGTTGATATTATTACATTGAACAGGTTTATACTGTGTCCACTAAGAATTAGATGTATTTGTCTGCTGCTACAGTACAGGATGATAACCCAAGTAATTTTTCCATTAAGGATATATAAAAAGTAAATATGATTATTGTTAATGTAAAACTGTGAAACAGTTGAAAAGGACATGACACGGAGAATACATCTCTTACAGTGTCTCATTGTGAATAAACAGAAGCTGAAACAATGAAATTGTTTAATTTTACTGATCAGTAATGCATGTTGAGTAGGTGAGATGAAGCAGCATTTGTAATATTTGTTACAGGATCTCGTTTTTACTACATATTCAGATATATCTGCTACATGGAAATGTAGTTTCTATAATCACTACAGCCACGTTATATCCTATAGTTCATATTTCCACATATCTTCATATACAAGTTATTGCATTTAAAATATACACTTTCGTATACTGTGTACATATACATTTGTATATTTAATCTAATGACTTTTGTCATTTATCGATTACTCCAGGTCCAGGACCCAGAGACAGAATCGCTTCAGAAATGCAGTTTATAAAAGCACAAGCATACACATCATACACGGAGAAAGAGCTCTTTTTTGAAGTAGTGTGTGGCTCTTAAAAGAGCCGTTTGGCTTGTTGTTAGTCATGTGGTAATGGTTTACTTCTTGGCGGGCTTCTCGGTCTTCTTGGGCAGAAGAACGGCCTGGATGTTGGGCAGCACGCCGCCCTGAGCGATGGTGACTCCTCCCAGCAGCTTGTTGAGCTCCTCGTCGTTGCGGACAGCCAGCTGCAGGTGACGGGGGATGATACGGGTCTTCTTGTTGTCGCGGGCAGCGTTTCCAGCCAACTCCAGGATCTCAGCGGTCAGGTACTCCAGCACAGCCGCCAGGTAGACGGGGGCGCCGGCACCAACACGCTCCGCATAGTTGCCTTTACGCAGCAGCCTGTGAACACGGCCCACAGGAAACTGGAGTCCTGCACGGGAAGAGCGGGTCTTGGCCTTAGCTCTGGCTTTTCCTCCGGTTTTTCCGCGGCCACTCATTTTGCTGATTTGTTTTCTTGAATCGAGACTCAAAGAAAATGTGTCTCCAGCAGCAGAACCCCTCCTTTATATGTCCACCACCCTCAGCGGTGACGGTTCCTGACAGACCAACCAGAAAAGCTTCCGGCAGAGCAGCAGAGGGCGGCCCTCCCTCAGTTTTAGCGGACTTTTTGAACCGACTTTTCTCCAATCAACAGCGCACACTGTGGCGGGGTTGCTCCTCTGTAGGCGGTGCTGAGCTCCAGGAAGAGCCGCTCACCAATCAGGAGCCACAGGTCCGAAGCAGCGTCACTGTTTCGAAGCCGGTCCCACAGTTTAAGAGGAGCGACTGTGCCCTGATTATTACACTTTTCTCCTGTTCACAGAGAAAGAAGAAACAATGGCAAGAACCAAGCAGACCGCCCGTAAATCCACCGGAGGCAAAGCCCCCAGGAAGCAGCTGGCCACCAAGGCTGCCCGTAAGAGCGCCCCGGCCACCGGCGGCGTCAAGAAGCCTCACCGTTACAGGCCCGGTACCGTGGCTCTCAGAGAGATCCGTCGCTACCAGAAATCCACCGAGCTGCTCATCCGCAAGCTGCCCTTCCAGCGCCTGGTCCGTGAAATCGCTCAGGACTTCAAGACCGACCTGCGCTTCCAGAGCTCCGCTGTCATGGCTCTGCAGGAGGCCAGCGAGGCTTACCTGGTCGGTCTCTTCGAGGACACCAACCTGTGCGCCATCCACGCCAAGAGAGTCACCATCATGCCCAAAGACATTCAGTTGGCCCGCCGCATCCGTGGAGAGAGAGCTTAAACTATCTGCTCATCCACGAACCACAACGGCTCTTTTCAGAGCCACATCACTCTACTCAAGACACAATTCCTCTTAACTCAGTACACATTTATTTCATACACACATTTCAACTCCAACACATTCCTCACTTTTACTGGATGATACTGATTTAATGTTTATTTAATCCTAATGAACTTGTGTGGTGGCAATACAAACTTTACAATAGTACGCATATACAGTAGCACATAGGCTACTGCAGTATTCTATTTTGACACACTACTTACAGTCTGGATAAATTATTTTCTGATGCCACCCTGCGGTGTCTCCTGTAATTATTACAATAAGTGGTTTTTGCACAATTGTTTTTTTTTTTTTTTTTTTTTCTATATATATATTTATTGTGAAAAAACCATGTATTTGACTCACTATGACTTCTAAATCAATGGCAAACCAGGAACTTAAAAAAATGGTATTAATCATTTTACTTTTCCAAGTAATATCATTGTGGACAAATGCAATTGAATAATTCAGTGTGTCTTGTCATCATCACTGTTCACAGAGGGGGAAAATGCAATTTAAAAAAACGAATCCTCCACGTTCTCTTGACGTCTTGGTCTGTGAAAAGAAAATATCAGTCAGTTTCTAAACAAACATTTATTGCTTAATGATCATATACCAAGCCAAAAAATAAAAATAAAATAGTGGCTGCTTCTTCTCACCCTGGAGGAATACCAGAACCAACACATTTCACAGCAGTGTATTCAGTGTCCTCATCCTCCTCCTCAGTTTGCCTCCTCGGCTGATCTTGCCTGATGTTGGAGTACAGAACATCTATCTGGCCCTGAGAGAAGTTGATGGTGCTGTAGTGAACATCATCCTGCTGCTCTGTTGGTTGTGTTTCTGCTGCGGAGGACGGAGTGTCGTACACTGGACCCATATCTGTCTGGAAAGGCGAAACAGAAGTTGAGTATAACTCTACAAGCCTGTAGGGGGCTGCAGTAGCTCAGGTCTAGGTTCAGCAACATTATGCCCAAAGAATGAGGTCAGCTACCTGAATATACTGAATGACCAGGTTATTCCATCAGTGGATTTTACGGTTAACTCTAACCTTGTGGTTCAGGGAGTACGGGACATGATTTTCACACATGGTTTGGCCATGACAGAGTCCAGACCTGAACCCCATTCAGAATCTTTGGGATGTGCTGGAGGAGGCTTTGATCAGTGGTCAGACTCTAACATCATCAATACAAGATCTTATAGAAAAATGAATGGATGGAAATAAATATTCTGACATTGTAGAAGCTTCTTATTGAAACAAATCCACAGAGAATGTGTGTTGTAATGAAAGCTTTTGAGTAAAAATAGAATCCTGCAGACTTTGATACGAAATACAACTGATTCCCTCTACAGGAGGGTTAGGGTTGTGTACAAAATTCAACCTTTAGCCATTTAATTTACGCTGCACACCATCAAACTCTACCATTGTGTACATTAAAGCATCCATAAAAATACTGACATCTCCTCCTTATGGCTGTTTAGCAAGCATGCGATTGACTGTGGAAAGGAGCTGCCGAGATATGTTGCACTTTGTTGTGGTGTCAGTTAACGACCAGATACTTGAAGTTAGAGAGTTTCTGACATCCACAGATGTTCCAATTTAACTCCCTACTTTGGTAGTTGTTTTTCTGCAAAATATCATGACCTGGGTGTCTGAGCTGCTTCAGAGATATGTTGTTGTGTGAATATTCACACTAACAATGGTGCTATTCAAATACTATTGAACTTGGCACAGCACCAAACCCAAACCACTTAGAAATTGTTTTCTAGGGAAATCCATGATTTCCTAAACATTCTCACCTGCGATGTATTGACAGGTCTTTCTCCACTTTTACACTGCAGTTTGTAGCACTCATTTCTTCTGGACATGAGAATAAAGAAACATTTAAAGAATAAACATGATATGATATGATATGATATGATATGATATGATATGATATGATATGATATGATATGATATGATATGATATGATATGATATGATATGATATGATATGATATCAATTGGTCACCTTTTCCACAGGAAGACACCAAGGACTGGGACCACCAAGAGAGCAGCAGTGACTGTTGCCATAGCTCCTGTTTTCCATGCACCTGGTAGATCAAAAGGAAATACTTAAAAGTCGTACCTTTTACATACACTCAGTGAGTGATACATACGGAACAGACCAGCATTGTTTCTCACTTGCTACAACAACCAGATGTAAGGTGGAGTTACGACGTCCCATTCTGTTGTGGGCTTCACAGTAATAACTCCCTCTGTGTTCAGGTCTGATGTCAGTGATGTTGAGGATCTGTCCTGAAGCTTTTGGTGAGTCTTCATTCTCCTTGTACCAGGTGTAGTTAGCTGGTGGGTTAGCATCACTGTTACAGGTCAGAGTCACTGAACTGCCCTCCACTATCTCACCAGATGGACTCACTGATACAGAGGGAAGCTTTGGAGGATCTGGGGAAGTAGAAAATATAGCAGAATCTGAAGCTTTGTTGTATTTTAGAAGCACAAAGGAAAATAGGGGGGATGTGTAATAAGGATACAAAAGGGCAAAAAAGTTAAAAAGGATCCAAAGACTCCAATTCAATTTGGACTAAAAGTCACACAAAGGTAAAGGGTTAAAGGTTATCTGGACCTTAGAGATTCACTGCATTTATCGTGTGGTAAACTTGTTCTTGTCTGTTTTTGAGAAGCATCATTAATCGCTGCCCAAGAACCGATCCAATTCAATTCAATTCAATCACACAGATGTGTACTTGCACTGTTCCCTTTATTGAGAACACACCTGAAGGTAACATCTTCTCATCCTCCACAGTCTGTACTTCAGAGTACCCAAGAACAAAGGCTAAAACCCGTCAGTAAACAGGTGAAACAGGAGAGTGTTTATCCTAAATAACCAAACTTTGGACTTAGTAGTTGGTAGTTCATGCATGATAAGTCTGATACAGACAAATCCTCGATAATTCAAGAGGAGCAAATACACATCTTGTCAGTTGGACTGCACTTGGCCAGGTGGTACTTTGAACTGGAACAGGCAGCAACTGATGGAATTTCACAAGTCCACAAGTACAGAGAAGAAACGTACAGTAAAGACACGAGATAATAACGAGACTTAGGTGAAAATATTCAGGAATCCCTAGGACAGGAAGTAAAATGAACAGAATGACAAGGAGGCAACAGTTTACAAAATAAAACACAAATTACGATTCAGATCTTTTGTTATGCTCACATTTCACATTATGCTCACATTTTACATAATGACATGTCTGGAGTGTCCATTAATCGTGTCCCACAGTCAAAACACATTGAAGTCAATACGAGTGCAGCAATTCATTAAAGATAGCAGCTGTTATACACTGAGATCAGATCTGCAGTGCTGTCTGCATGTGGAGTTGTAATCTAATGCCAGGTGTAAACACAGGTACACAACGCTGCACAGTTGTGATCGGATTGCCCACAACATATGTCACTTTTGGTGCACTGTGTCATCTTTTTATCTAAATTCAAAGTGAGAATAAATATTAATTACACATTGTAGCAGCACTTCCAGGATATCACCTGGACCTCACCATGTGGCAGCAGTAACTAAACGTAAGCAACAAATCAGTTCATAATATTATCATCTCATAGCAGCAGATACAATTATATGTCATTGAAATATCAGTCCTTTTAAAAGCTAATAAACATTACATCAGAAAAAAAGCTTTACAGTGACACAGTACTGTGGAGTAAACTCACACACTGAATGAGAGCGGTAGCCTTCATATGCACATGAATAGCTGTCAGTCGGACTGATGTGTCCTGTGTAGGAAAACGTTGTTCCCCAAGTTTCCTTTCCATTCTTGAACCAGACAAACTGAGGATGACTAGGATTAAAACAGCTGCTGTGGCAAATCAGCTTCAGACCACTGGGAGACGAGAACACTTTCACCTGTACATGTGGTACTGCGAACACAGAAACACAGGAAATTAAATTCCAACCACACATCTCACCTGGTCAGAGGATACACGACTGCCATCTGAAACTTGAAACTTATATGAAATGATAATTATTTTCTGTTGAAACATGCCCTATTTTCCTACCATTTCTGGTCCATATCATAAATCATAAACAACTTGTATCCATAGTCTTGGACTCCTGTTGGTGGTGTATATAATACTTAGACAGAGTCAAATTTACACATATCGATATGGATTTTTCAACTTATTATAAAAGTTAGTCACTGAATTCCACAGGGCTCTGTGCTTGGGCCAATACTTTTTCCCTTTGGAATACATGATATAAATATTGCTGTCTATCTATCTATGTAGACAAATGGCATGTTTTATTTACTGCAGTAGACCTGCTGAACATACAGGAGGAAAATATATGACCCAGATTAAAAAATACCAGAATATTAAAATAACACTGTAGTAATTATCACAGAGGATAATAAGTTAGAGTTCATCAGTACCTGTGACAGTCAGAGTTGTTCCAGGTAAAACACTTCTCCATTCAAACCGTCGTGTCTTGAATTTGAAGTGATACTCAGATGAATCACTCTCTGTCAGGTTAGTGATTCTCAGAGTGGATCTTCCTGTCTCTGGTTCAAGGACCTGAACACGACCTGAATACTGGGAGTCTTTACTCAGGTCCTCAGGCTGTGAGGGATTCATCCACTGACGACTACGATCAGGACGGAACCAGAACTTTGACACAATAGCATCATAATAATAATAATGACTGTATGTGGAGGAAATGTTCACTGATGAACCTTTGATGGCACAGATGCTTCTGTCAGTGTAAGTCACTTTCTTGCAGGTTTGACGAAGGACACCTGAAAGAAGAAGAAGGGATTTTGAAAAACATTTAAACCTTACCCCACAGAGATCAAACAAGAGAAGAGGAAGAGGAAGTGTGGTTTTCTGAAATACAGACACTGATGGTTGGTTCAGAGATGACACTGAGTTAATGGAAGACTGAAGTAAACTCACATCGTGGAGGAGAGGGAAACTTCTCAAATCCTTTAACAGCACAGGAAACACTGTCTCCCCAATCAAAGGATTGTTTGATTGAATAAGTGTCTTTGTTCATGTTCACTCCATTCTTGTACCAGACGTAGGAACGAGCAGATAGACGACTACTGCTCTGACACTTCACCTCTACCCGACTTGATCCTGAAGATGTTTTAACCTCTACACGGAGAACTGAAGTGAACAGAGAAATATCATTTTAACTGTTTTCACCCCTTAAATAAACAGATTCATCAATAGTTCAGTAATAGTAAGGACATGTTTCACATTTGACATATGTGGAGGATAAATTCTTACCTGAGACAGTCAGAGTGACTCCAGGTGAACCAGTAAAACGTCCACCTTCTTGGTTTGTTATGAATCTGAACTTGTACTTAGCTGAGTCTCTCTCTCTCAAGTCTGAGATTCTCAGAGTGCACTTGTTCTCATCACAGTGATACTGAACACGACCCAAAAGCTCTGCGTCTGTCATCAGATCCACAGGTTCACCACCTTCCATTTTAGTAAACCATACAGCTTTTTCAACCACGGTGACCTTCCCATTTATACTCGATGGGTACGTGTAGCTGCAGCTTATTTCCACCGTTGATCCTTTTACAGCACAGATCTGAGTAGAAGAGTAAGTCACTCCATCACCAGTCTGACCAAGTACCACTGGAACACACAAAAACAAAAAGATTTACAGGATCAGACGGAGACAGATTTCTCTGGTCACCAAACAGACTTGAAATACTTCAGACAACAAGGTTTGCTTACTCTGCAGTAACCTGGGAAGAAAAGATTATTATGCATGCCTACAAATCCACCAGCATTAAAGACCACCTACCAACAGGCCGGCCACTTGTGATTGTTTTGTCCAGGATGGGGCCTTCAACAGTGTCTCTCTTTACCATTCTCTCAGAGTCCCTCTCCACTCAGCTGCTCTCTCAGAGTAGCCAGAGGTATCTTGGTGGCCTCCCTAACCAATGTCCTTCTTGACTTCGTTTGTGAGGACAGATTTAAACATATGCCATGTTCCTCCCAGTTTGCTGTGGTGGATTTAAATAAACTTTTCAGTAACCTTGTCCAAGCAGGACAACTTTTGTGTTTTCATGGTGTAACTGTAGCCAGCAATACTGGACCATCTAGACACAGGTGTCTTTACACAACAGCCACTTGAGAAATTACTATGCACTAACCATGACTCAATGAATAAAATCAATAAACACCCTCTTTATTTTTAAGCTTACACTTGAGCTTGTGGTTAAAGCTAGCTGAGGTGGGGTGGTGTTTAGCTCAATGAGTAGATTACACTAAACTTAGCTATACTGCTGGAGGACTTCCCACCCTCTATGCTCCTTTCTTAACAACATATTCTTCAATTTCTAAAATAAAATCATGTCTTATAGGTGATATGATGTGTATTTAACCATGTTAAAATGAGTCAATTTAATGTTCCTCTACACATGGTAGAAAAAAGGTTCCGTCTCTAACTTTGTGTCTGTCGTCTGCTGTAGCCGCTGAGAAAACCTGGGAACCAGTTGTTTTTCGTCTGGACAACGGTGATCTGATGAAAAGATGGAGCCCCGACTCAGATTAACATTGTTAACCAAGTGGTAGTGCCAAAAGAGCTCCGACCTCAAGTACTCAGTACTCAGTGTGCTGCAACGATGTGTCCTGAGGCCATTCCACTGCGCACCATTAAAGCAAAACCCGTTATTAAAGCCCTCACTAAGTTCTTTACAACTGTTGGCCTGTCTAAATCCGCTCAAAAGGACCAAGGCACCAGTTTCATATTGGAAGTATTTACACAGGTGATCCAAAAGGTGTTGAATAAAGGCAACAGGACTTGTAGAATTTCTTGAAGACGTTTTGCCACATTCATCTGTGCAGCTTCTTCAGTTCTGAATGACTAGTGGGAAATTGAGGCTGTGAAAGGCTGGGAAAAACTCTGCTTGACCAGAAACTGGATGTCACTATTTCCATAATGGCTGGTGCTTAGCTGTCATCATCTTTTCTCCTGTTTATTTAGTTAGGGAGGTAAGTATTTTGTTGTTTGTCTGGTTTTGTTAGGTTATTGAATTAATTTCAAGGTAGGGTTGTTTGGTTAGTTATTTTGGCCTTGTTCCACCCTGAAGCCATCCTTTGCATACTTTAATTTATTTTCCTATTGTAAATAAATAACTTTCTTTATACAATAACCTTTTGTATCTTGGTGACTACTTGGGTCCAGAGGAAGATGGGAGCCTAATCATGTTGTGTCCCAGACACCCTTAGATAGGGCAAACCATTTACTAACATGTTGTTTGTAACTGACTGTTACTGGTTCTTCCATGTATTTTAAATTTGGACTTTGCATCTTTAAATGCTGGCTAGCGTCTCATTAGTTCAGCATAGGTCTGTTAATCCTTTATTTATTCCAGTACCAGTTCAGATTTGTGCTACAGAATCACCTCTGTCAGTGCACTTTAAGAAGCGGAACATAAATTGTTAGAAGGGTGTGGAACATGGTATTTGTTTAGTTTCCTGTCTGCATTCTCTGTCACATGAAACCACATTCGAAATACTGATGTGAAACTCTTGGACTGCAAGAGTGCATAAAATGTCAGTATCAGAAAATAGAGTAAAAAGAAAGTGAGAGGCCGCCCCATGTTTCTAGTGAGCAGGAAAAGATTCTTTATGCCTTAAGATATTAAGATATCTAAAAGGACCACTTCTTGTTTTTTCTTTCAGTCGATCAACACATGTTCTCTCAGCTAAGGTTAAACGGAAAAAAGTTTTTGGTACACAGCTGGTTACATGAAAACAAAATACAAGGTCAACTGGATTAGAAGTTTGTTGAAGACAAGTAGGTTTGTCAGTTCTAAAAGATTGGTGGAGGGAAGAAATGCACTAAATACCTCCAAATATAGATGTAAATATTCAGTACCTGAGACAGAGCTGAAGATAACAACAAATCCGGTCACAGCTGCTGATAATCTCATAGTTGCTCAGCTCTTCTCTCTGTTAGTCAGAAGGTAGCTGCTTTGTAGAAGAACAAGTCGTCTGCACAGAAGGATGTGGTCTGGAAGGATGGCATGTAACCTCTGCGACTGTCACTGCATCACTGTATAAGAAAGTTAAAATCTGTTCTGGCTTCCTTCCTCTTTACATAATCGCCAGGCCTTCACATTTGAATATCTGTACATCCTCAAGATGAAATGACAAATAAGAATCAATGTACCAAAAACATTGCCGCAGGAGTGGCTGGTCGACCAATATAACCCCAATTACCCCATGACTCCACCATCAGAAAAAGACAAGGCAAAAGTGGCCTCTGGCCTCCTCCATCCAAACTCTTCATGCTCCTCATCCGCTTTCATCCGGTTCTCTCGAGTACCTTATTAATGGAAAGCGTCGAGCTCCATCAGCCGCCTGTGGCAGAGAGAAGAGAAAAGATGACAATCCCAGCACTCAGTAAGTCACCCCTCATGTCTTTACAACTATGTGCCTATTAAAAGTTGGGTAACACTTTCTGTGAAGGTTGTATTTATAATGCCCTATGAATGCACTCATAATATTTTATAAGGTGTAATAATAATAATAATAAACAAAAAAAAATGCAATTATTAAAAAAGTTAAAGAAGATTGTTAATGTCAGATTTAACATAATATTATGTGGTGATTTAATACAGTAACAATTGCTGAAGGATTGCTGCTACGTCTTTTAAAATAAGCCGTGAAGGGAAATTATTAAGTGAAATATGTGTCAGTTCATCTCTCTGTGACCTGTACAGAGTCCTTCACCCTCACACCATCCACTTCACAAGATTCGACACTAAAACTAAAACCAGAATAGGCAGAATCTATAAATCCATGAGTTATGACACTATCCTTACCTAGCACTCAGACCATCTAGTTGTTAAAGCCTTGGTTCAGTGTGACCCCAGCCATATGAGATGATTCTGGAAACTGAACATTAAATGGTAGC
>NC_061771.1:29679325-29721534 GCF_022458985.1 Mugil cephalus
TCCAGTATCTGTGGCTGCAACGATGTGTCCTGAGGCCATTCCACTGCGCACCATTAAAGCAAAACCCGTTATTAAAGCCCTCACTAAGTTCTTTACAACTGTTGGCCTGTCTAAATCCGCTCAAAAGGACCAAGGCACCAGTTTCATATTGGAAGTATTTACACAGGTGATCCAAAAGGTGTTGAATAAAGGCAACAGACTTGTAGAATTTCTTGAAGACGTTTTGCCACATTCATCTGTGCAGCTTCTTCAGTTCTGAATGACTAGTGGGAAATTGAGCTGTGAAAGGCTGGGAAAAACTCTGCTTGACCAGAAACTGGATGTCACTATTTCCATAATGGCTGGTGCTTAGCTGTCATCATCTTTTCTCCTGTTTATTTAGTTAGGGAGGTAAGTATTCTGTTGTTTGTCTGGTTTTGTTAGGTTATTGAATTAATTTCAAGATAGGGTTGTTTGGTTAGTTATTTTGGCCTTGTTCCACCCTGAAGCCATCCTTTGCATACTTTAATTTATTTTCCTATTGTAAATAAATAACTTTCTTTATACAATAACCTTTTGTATCTTGGTGACTACTTGGGTCCAGAGGAAGATGGGAGCCTAATCATGTTGTGTCCCAGACACCCTTAGATAGGGCAAACCATTTACTAACATGTTGTTTTGTAACTGACTGTTACTGGTTCTTCCATGTATTTTAAATTTGGACTTTGCATCTTTAAATGCTGGCTAGCGTCTCATTAGTTCAGCATAGGTCTGTTAATCCTTTATTTATTCCAGTACCAGTTCAGATTTGTGCTACAGAATCACCTCTGTCAGTGCACTTTAAAGAAGCGGAACATAAATTGTTAGAAGGGTGTGGAACATGGTATTTGTTTAGTTTCCTGTCTGCATTCTCTGTCACATGAAACCACATTCGAAATACTGATGTGAAACTCTTGGACTGCAAGAGTGCATAAAATGTCAGTATCAGAAAATAGAGTAAAAAGAAAGTGAGAGGCCCCCCCATGTTTCTAGTGAGCAGGAAAAGATTCTTTATGCCTTAAGATATTAAGATATCTAAAAGGACCACTTCTTGTTTTTTCTTTCAGTCGATCAACACATGTTCTCTCAGCTAAGGTTAAACGGAAAAAAGTTTTTGGTACACAGCTGGTTACATGAAAACAAAATACAAGGTCAACTGGATTAGCAGTTTGTTGAAGACAAGTAGGTTTGTCAGTTCTAAAAGATTGGTGGAGGGAAGAAATGCACTAAATACCTCCAAATATAGATGTAAATATTCAGTACCTGAACAGAGCTGAAGATAACAACAAATCCGTCACAGCTGCTGATAATCTCATAGTTGCTCAGCTCTTCTCTCTGTTAGTCAGAAGGTAGCTGCTTTGTAGAAGAACAAGTCGTCTGCACAGAAGGATGTGGTCTGGAAGGATGGCATGTAACCTCTGCGACCGTCACTGCATCACTGTATAAGAAAGTTAAAATCTGTTCTGGCTTCCTTCCTCTTTACATAATTGCCAGGCCTTCACATTTGAATATCTGTACATCCTCAAGAAGAAATGACAAATAAGAATCAACATACCAAAAACATTGCCGCAGGAGTGGCTGGTCGACCAATATAACCCCAATTACCCCATGACTCCACCATCAGAAAAAGACAAGGCAAAAGTGGCCTCGTGGCCTCCTCCATCCAAACTCTTCATGCTCCTCATCCGCTTTCATCCGGTTCTCTCGAGTACCTTATTAATGGAAAGCGTCGAGCTCCATCAGCCGCCTGTGGCAGAGAGAAGAGAAAAGATGACAATCCCAGCACTCAGTAAGTCACCCCTCATGTCTTTACAACTATGTGCCTATTAAAAGTTGGGTAACACTTTCTGTGAAGGTTGTATTTATAATGCCCGATGAATGCACTCATAATATTTTATAAGGTATAATAATAATAATAATAATAATAATAATAAACAAAAAAATGCAATTATTAAAAAAGTTAAAGAAGATTTTTCATGTCAGATTTAACATAATATTATGTGGTGATTTAATACAGTAACAATTGCTGAAGGATTGCTGCTACGTCTTTTAAAATAAGCCGTGAAGGGAAATTATTAAGTGAAATATGTGTCAGTTCATCTCTCTGTGACCTGTACAGAGTCCTTCACCCTCACACCATCCACTTCACAAGATTCGACACTAAAACTAAAACCAGAATAGGCAGAATCTATAAATCCATGAGTTATGACACTATCCTTACCTAGCACTCAGACCATCTAGTTGTTAAAGCCTCGGTTCAGTGTGACCCCAGCCATATGAGATGATTCTGGAAACTGAACATTAAATGGTAGCAAATACACCGCCACAAAGAACCAGTGAAAATAATATACATAGGCCCAAGTTCAACATATTCTTTTGGCAAAAATTTTTTAAAATTTCGGGGATAATTACAGTAGGTGGCCTGATCCACAGACAGAGAGTGGAGCTGGAGGGCAGGAGGGAGAGAGAGGGAGAAAGACAGTGTTATTGACCTGGTATTCTGCCACTGAAATTAATCACAGTTTCTTTCGGTTATGTTTGATTTGTGTTGTTGCATAAAACCATACCATATCATTGTCAACTGTAGTAAACAAAGAAGGGCGAATGTTATATTTAAATTAAAACTACAATTATTCAGACATTTTGGGTACAACATCCAGTTTACACACAAAGAAACAAACTTATTTTAAGGTTTCTTGTAGAAGATTAAATTTGATATTTCCTAACTGGAAAATTATTTATGAAAACTCATTAATACAAGTCAGATTTTTATTAACGCTTAATTAAAGGGGCATTTGTGTATAAGTTTTATTTTAATAGGTATATGAATTATATATCTTTTTTTTCATATAGTTGAGCTTCACGTGTCAAACCTGTCTGGCCAGGGCGGCAACAACCATCATACTGCGCATGCTCAGGCTCACTGTGAAACTAACCAATCGTCTGTGAGCAACAGCACAGAAATATTTGCATCAAGCGGATATAAAGTGGCTGCTCTACTCTTCACAGTTAATTTGTTTGAGAAGCACAAAATTTCAATCATGCCTGATCCAGTGAAAGCACCCAAGAAAGGCTCAAAGAAAGCCGTCTCTAAGAGCGTGTCTAAGACCGGCAAGAAGAAGAGAAAGACCAGGAAGGAGAGCTATGCCATCTACGTGTACAAGGTGTTGAAACAGGTCCACCCTGACACCGGTATCTCCTCCAAAGCCATGGGCATCATGAACTCGTTCGTCAGCGACATCTTTGAGCGGATCGCCGGTGAGTCCTCTCGCCTTGCTCACTACAACAAGCGCTCCACCATCACCTCCAGGGAGATCCAGACCGCCGTCCGCCTTCTGCTGCCCGGTGAGCTGGCCAAGCACGCCGTGTCTGAGGGCACCAAGGCCGTCACCAAGTACACCAGCTCCAAGTAAACTAGCAGCTGTTTACTGGAAACACAAAACGGTCCTTTTCAGGGCCACGCACCTACACCAAAGAGCAGTGCTCCTTAAATACAAACTTTGTCAACTTGTATTGTATGAAAATATATGTAAATAAAAGTCGACGCTAAGTTGACATGTTTACTACGGAGAAGCAATTACTCCACATTTTGTACGCTGTGACCATGATGTGTTCGCTGTGACACGATGTCTGTGGCAACAGGAGGGAACTGTACCCAACTCAACAGCACTACCTGTAGGCAGTGCTATTATATGCAATGTGCAACTGAAATTCGTCTAAATATATGTATATAAGAAAATATATATATATATTTTTTGCTTATAAGAAAATGTATATATTTTCTTATAAGCAAATCCTAGTGATAGTGGTGAACTTCAGTTGGAAGTAAGAATGGAAATAAGACCCGTAATATCATACATACATATTATTCTGGCCTATTTGTAAACACCTTTTTATATTATGGGTAGCTACTTTCATAAAATGATTAAGCCTGAGGAATGATTTCTCTTAAGATTGTTGTGGGTGGCTCTGAAAAGAGCCTTTGAGGAGTCGTGATGTTTCAGGTGCTCACTTCTTCTTGGGTGCTGCCTTCTTGACTTTAGGCTTGGCAAACCTTCTTAGCGGGGCTTTCTTGGCTGCAGGGGCCTTCTTGACCACCTTCTTGGGGCTCTTGGCAGCCTTCTTAGGATTCTTTGTAGCCTTCTTGGGGCTCTTGGCTGCTTTCTTTACCGCTGCTGGTTTCTTGACTTTCTTTGGAGATTTCTTAGCAGCTGCTGCGGGCTTCTTGACTTTCTTGGGAGACTTCTTAGCAGCTGCTGCGGGCTTCTTAGCTTTAGTGGCAACTTTCTTGACGGGTTTCTTGACCTTGCTTTCAGCCTTCTTGTTGATCTTGAAGGGATCCGGAGGCCCCCCGGTTCCCTTGATCTGAACCAGAGTCCCCTTGGTCACCAGGCTCTTGATGGCGGTCTTGACGCGGGCCTTGTTCTTGTCCCGTCGTAGCCGCCGGCAGCCAGAGCCTTCTTGAGGGCGGCTGCAGAGACGCCGCTCCGCTCCTTGGAAGCGGCCACAGATTTAACGATCAGCTCGCTGACGGTGGGGCCGGCTTTCTTCGGTTTGGACACCTTCTTCTTGACGGCTTTAGCCGGAGCGGGAGCCGGAGCTGGAGCTACTTCTGCCATTTTCCTTCCTGTCGTTTGTCGCTAGTCAACCAGAGTCAGACTGCAGTGATGAAAAACTCGGAGCAGGAGGCGCATTTAAAAACACACCATGAGAACCGTAGAGACTCAGCCCAGCCCGGCCTCCTGTTACAGGCGAATGTCGCTGCTTGTGTTTTCTCTGGACACATTCAAGGAAAATAAACGTTTGTTGGGAGCAGAGAAACAGGCTGAAACTGAATGGGCACACAGTTGACTGGTGTCTCTTCGTGTCCAGCTCATACTGAGCTATGGTGGTGTTTTTATTTTGTTCGCGGAGCCTCGAAACCGCACCGACTCATCGCGGCGATTGGCGCTGCTCGTCGGGTTTTCCCACTCTTCTTTCTCTTAAAAATATTTCATATTCATCGGAGCTCCGTCCAAACGCATTTTCCAGCTGCGAGACATGTTTGTTCAGAGATTCATAGTTAAAACAACCGCGTGTTTGTCATCAATTTAGAATAAAATTAAGCTTTTGTGTCGGCATCAAACACAATGATGGTGGCGGAGGCTGACGGAGCAGACTGACTTCGATTAGAGCGGCTCTCTGTCAACGTTTCTTCTCATCAGGACTTTTATTCTTGTTTGTTGTTGAAATGTGTTTCTGTATCTTCACATTCTGCTGTGAATTCAAAATAAAAATCAATCGTATCTCATAAATCTCTAAGGCAATGCCTCGATAGAAACCTTCTGTACAACAAACTCCCCAGAATTATCCACAAAAACGATTCCTTTGTACCACAGATTGACATTTTCTGTCAATCTGTGAGCAGGGACGTTATGTCTGATTATAAATCCACAATAATCCATGCATTGCCACCTAATGTGTTAGATTATTTATTTATTTATTTATTTTTTACCAGCTTCACCTCTTGTGAAAATTACAAAATAAAACTGACTGATATCACTTATTCAGTCAAAGAAAGGCCCAAATTTTAAAATTCTGATAACATGACAACCACAATTTAAATATGAACACATTGACAACTCTTCATTATCAACAATAACAACCAGAAGATAGATCCACTGATGAGGAAGAAGTCACGGCTGAAGTTGTGGTCACCATCCAGTCCAGGCAAGAGGTAATATGCGTAATTCCCTCAACCAGCTGAAACTGGTAAAGACATAGGACACAACATTAGGTGATAATCTGTGTTTTTTTTTTTTGTTTTTTTAAGTTATGGGCCCTAATGAATTAAAGGTAGACGGATGTCGGATAATCTCTGTAGCCTCAGAGAAGTAATTTATAATAATAAAAATGAATTTTATATAGTTTAGTCCAAAGTAAAGCCTTCAGTTATGTGTCCCATCAGTATTCATGGACTGTAATGAAGGTTTATGGCTTTCCTGTAGACTTCATTAAAATTATTCAATTATAGATCAAATCTTCTATACAAGTCAAAGTGAATGGAGTCTTAACGGAACCTTTTCAGATCTGTTGTGGTGTGAACCCTTTAATCAAAAATAATTAACGGAGACCCTTGTATTAAAGGTTGAATATTAGACACTCACAGAGCAGCTGCCCTGGCCTATGCCCATGACGTTACCGTCATAATCAGAAACCAGAGATGGAGGTTTTAAAACATCACTTATGTCACTACGAACAGGCATCAGGAACTAAACTGAAACAGAACAAAACAGAATAAGAGTTGGTAACCAAAAACCGTTAACAAAAAATTACTGTACTTCAGTAGTTTAGAAGATGTTTCACCACTTGCCCAAGTAGCTAATATCTATACATAGATATAGAGAAGTGCTTGAAGAAGTACTGTTTATATATGTAGGCCTATTGGTGTATTTGATGTCAAATGACTTATGATTGATTAAAGGCGTGAAGAGGGGGGCCTGTGCATTAAGGCATTTGTGGATGAGCAGCAGAATTTGTAATTGATCCAGACTGGGACTTGGAATCAGTGCAGTGAGTAAAGTATGGTTGTGTGAGTAATGTGCTTCGTAACCTCACTTGACTACTCTAAATTCAAATGGCCCATCAACATCAAATCATGTATATGGTAGGGCTTGGCGCATCAATCTAAATATCGATAGTTTCGATACTATGGCCAGTGTATGTATCGGATCGATACCAGTGTGCGGGGATCGATACTTACTTTCTCCTCACATAATTCATGCGAGTGCAGCTTCTCTCCAAGTCTGTGTGGGGCAGGAGCTTCTCCATCTCCACCTGTAGTAAGAGGTGGATATGGACAGAGTTTGTTACTCATATCCTAGCATCACAGCAGTGTCGCACAGCTGATACTGATGCCTTTATTGAAATTCGTCGGTATTCGGAAGAGTAGACAACTACATGGGATGCAGACACTTCTGTGGTGGAAATTAATGATCATTTCCATATTTATTACGTTACTATTTCTGCACATTTTTTTTTTCCTCTTTACAATTGTGTATAGTGAAAGATTTAATTTTTATACTGTTAAATTGTAACATATTGTAATAACGTAATATAAGTGTATTTGCCTAAATATTTGTCCTGCATCATAATCCTCTAACCAAAGGCAAAATTACTAAATTATTCAATAATCATGACATTTCAAGAAGTATCGGCGATACTAGCCCGATATCGGATAGGTACCAAAATTCAACACTCAGTTTCCTGAAATTTATCGATCGTGGGACAAAAAGATTTTTCCTAGGCTAAGGCTAGAGGAATTCGCATCAGCGATACTAACCATGTATCAACTTGAATTAATCCCAAAAATTTCACATGAGATCCAGGAGTCTACCAAAATGAAGCAATTAAATACACGCTAAAATGCCTTCATGCAAGTTAAAGAAATGTAGCTCTAAGTTGTAAGTGTGTGGTCCTGAAAAGGACCGTTTTGTGTTTCCAGTAAACAGCTGCTAGTTTACTTGGAGCTGGTGTACTTGGTGACGGCCTTGGTGCCCTCAGACACGGCGTGCTTGGCCAGCTCACCGGGCAGCAGAAGGCGGACGGCGGTCTGGATCTCCCTGGAGGTGAGGGTGGAGCGCTTGTTGTAGTGAGCAAGGCAGAGGACTCACCGCGATCCGCTCAAAGATGTCGCTGACGAACGAGTTTCAGATGCCCATGGCTTTGGAGGAGAATACCGGTGTCAGGGTGGCCCTGCTTCAACACCTTGTACACGTAGATGGCGTAGCTCTCCTTCCTGGTCTTTCTCTTCTTCTTGCCGGTCTTAGACACGCTCTTAGAAACGGCTTTCTTTGAGCCCTTCTTGGGCGCTTTCACTGGATCAGGCATGATTGAGTGTTTGTGCTTCTCAAACGAATAAACTGTGAATAGTAGAGCAGCCACTTTATATCCGCTTGATGCAAATATTTCTGTGCTGTTGCTCACAGACGATTGGTTAGTTTCACAGTGAGCCTGAGCATGCGCAGTATGATGGTTGTTGCCGCCCTGGCCAGACAGGTTTGAAGAGTGGAGCTCATCCACAGTAAAAATGTAATTCATATACTCATTAAAATAATGCCCCAGTTATGTAGTCATTCATTAAAATCTGACAAGAATTAACCGATTTTCCTTTATTCATTTCCAGAAAACAGTTCGTTTTATCTTCATAATAAACCTTAAATGAGGTTTTTCTTTGTCTGCAAACTAAGTTTTTCCAAAAGATGTTTTTATTTTCACTCCTTTCCCACTTCACTGTGGACCTATTGTGTCATTTAAAATGTTTTTGAATCAGTATCAGACAGAAACACTATCTTTGACAAATTTAATGATAATTTCAAGTTTCATTTAATAGCTCGTAGTTGTAGATGTTGTATCCATAATTAAAGAATAGACCAGCAGATCTTTGGAAAACATTAATCCAGTTAACATCAGTACATACAAAAGTCAGTCCTCCATATCCAGCTACAGTATTACATTTCTCTGATTGTAGTCATTCACTAAAATTTATGTGACAAAGCTTTCAGTGATGCATCGACGCGGCTCTAACTGAGACCGAGCTGCGATGGGAACTTTCTTTTTACGCTTTTGTTGGTCACATCTGTCAGTGTGGGAATAACAGAACTGTTTAAATGAGTATGTCAAATGGCCTTTACTGTGATAGTTGGATCACTTCTCCTGATCTCATGTTAGACAGCATCATTAATTAATACATGTTGTGTAATTATCCCCCGAGACTTCTGCAGTAAATACAAGGAATTTATGTCTTTATCTTGAAGAGATGTGTGGCCCTTAAAAGGACCTTTGTGTTGTTTGACGGATGAAGGAGTTGGAAGTTTAACCTCCGAAGCCGTAGAGAGTACGTCCCTGCCTCTTGAGAGCATAGACCACATCCATGGCGGTCACGGTCTTCCTCTTGGCGTGCTCGGTGTAGGTGACGGCATCACGGATGACGTTCTCCAGGAAAACCTTCAACACGCCGCGGGTCTCCTCGTAGATCAGACCGGAGATACGCTTGACTCCCCCAAACGGCGAGCCAACGGCGATAGGGGGCTTAGTGATTCCCTGGATGTTATCACGGAAACTTTGCGGGTGACGCTTGGCCCCCTTTTACCGAGACCTTTGCCCCCTTTTCCTCTTCCGCTCATTTTTACTGTTCAGATGTTTTCTGTCCAATAATGTCTCTGCTACGCTCACAGTCGGTTTTACAGTCTAACTGAGGACGTGAAAGAAGACATGAGGAGGCGGGACTAAACGTATTCAGGAACCATGATTACGCTCTTAAAGGGACCACATCTCTAATTCAAATAAAATAATTTTTTGTTGAACACACATCATACAATAAACCATCTTCAACTGAATAATTTATCATTCATTCATTGTTTAACATATACCGAATTGTGTAGCAAAGAAAAACTGTAATAACTCTAAATTTTATTCGAGTACATAATTCCATATTTGCTCACTCGTAGTTTTGATACCTTACTGACGATCTATGATGGAAATAAGTGAGAAGATGTGTCCAGACATTTGGTCTCCGGGTACTTATACTGCAACCAAATATCTAGACAAATAGATATAAAATATCTTTGACAAAATCAAGTTAGATCACACATCGTTAACTCATTCATATGTTTGTCTCTGGAAAAGCTGTAGCACTTCCTCGTTAGTATAGTGGACAGTATCTCCGCCTGTCACGCGGAAGACCGGGGTTCGATTCCCCGACGGGGAGAAGCATTGTTTTTACCGAGCAGACGCAACATTTGACCACGACCGAGTGTTATTAACATTGGGTTTGTGATAATGGTGAAATAAATGTTCTGCTGGGAATGAAGAAGGTGGTCCGTAGGCCCAATTTTCTACACAACCCTAACCCATCAGTTGTATTTTGTATCAAAGTAAGATAAGATTAGATAAGGTAGTACTTTATTGATCCCCATTGGGGAAATTCAAATGTTACAGCAGCACAACAGTGACCAGAAAGAAAGAAAGAAAGAAATTAAATAGGACAGCATTAAACAGGCAACAGAAAAGTACCGTACAAAAGTACAGTACACAAAATGACAGCAGTTGTGGATAAAATGTCAGTATGCTGGGCAAAGTGTGCTCTGTTGTACAGTCTGATGGCAGTGGGCACAAAGGAGCGTGATACTTACACATACATTCATCATACTGCCCCAAATCTGTTTTCCATAATAAATAACGATAAATAAGTAAATATGGTGACTTTCAATGTAAAGTGTGTACAGCGGCGACAGTGTCTTATGGTGTATACAACACTGTTTTGCTTATAAATAATGAGTTACCTGTTGTTTAAAGTATATTTCAAACGTTTGCCATAGGATCTACATCTGCTGCAAGCACTTTGAATGAATAGTACGGCCATTTTGTATTCTATAGTTTGTATATCATGGTATACCACCACGGATCTTCATATCCAGACTATTGCATTTCAAAATACGTATAGACAGATTGAGATAAATGAACCGTTTCCAAAGGGAGTCTTTTGAATACAAAAACACGAACGCGCAGAAGCATAGAAATAGTACCATTAGAGAATGAATGTTGATATGAAGCTCTTTGTACAGCCATGAATACAGCTTCATCTGTTATGAAAGAGTAGTTTGTACAACCACAATATTTCATACATAAACAGAAGAAATGGTTTCTCTTTTCTTGACGTAGTGTGTGGCTCTTAAAAGAGCCGTTTGTTTTGCTGTAAATGACACATCGGTGTTTTACTTCTTGGCGGGCTTCTCGGTCTTCTTGGGCAGAAGAACGGCCTGGATGTTGGGCAGCACGCCGCCCTGACGAGGGTGACCCCCTCCAAGCAGCTTGTTGAGCTCCTCGCCCGTTGCGGACACCCAGCGCAGGTGACGGGGATGATACGGGTCTTCTTGTTGTCGCGGGCAGCGTTTCCAGCCAACTCCAGGATCTCAGCGGTCAGGTACTCCAGCACAGCCGCCAGGTAGACGGGGGCGCCGGCACCAACACGCTCCGAAATAGTATGCCTTTACGCAGCAGCCTGTGAACACGGCCCACAGGGAACTGGAGTCCTGCACGGGAAGAGCGAGTCCTGGCCTTAGCTCTGGCTTTTCCTCCGGTTTTTCCGCGGCCACTCATTTTGCTGAATTTGTATCCTCGAATCGAGACTAAAAAGAAAATGTGTCTCCAGCAGCAGAACCCCTCCTTTATATGTCCACCACCCTCAGCGGTGAGGGTTTTCCTGACAGACCAACCAGAAAAGCTTCCGACAGAGCAGCAGAGGGCGGCCCCCCCTCAGTTTTAGCGGACTTTTTGAACCGACATTTCTCCAATCAACAGCGCACACTGTGGCGGGGTTGCTCCTCGTAGGCGTGCTGAGCTCCGGGAAGAGCCGCTCACCAATCAGGAGCCACAGGTCCGAAGCAGCGTCACTGTTTCGAAGCCGGTCCCACATTTTTAAGAGGAGCGACTGTGCCCTGATTATTACATTTTTTCTCCTGTTCACAGAGAAAGAAGAAACAATGGCAAGAACCAAGCAGACTGCCCGTAAATCCACCGGAGGCAAAGCCCCCAGGAAGCAGCTGGCCACCAAGGCGGGCCCGTAAAAGCGCCCCGGCCACCGGCGGCGTCAAAAGCCTAAACCGTTATAGGCCCGGTACCGGGCTCTCAGAGAGATCCGTCGTTTCCCAGAAATCCACCGAGCTGCTCATCCGCAAGCTGCCCTTCCAGCGCCTGGTCCGTGAAATCGCTCAGGACTTCAAGACCGACCTGCGCTTCCAGAGCTCCGCTGTCATGGCTCTGCAGGAGGCCAGCGAGGCTTACCTGGTCGGTCTCTTCGGGGAAACACCAACCTGTGCGCCATCCACGCCAAGAGAGTCACCATCATGCCCAAAGACATTCAGCTGGCCCGCCGCATCCGTGGAGAGAGAGCTTAAACTATTTGTTACTCATCCACGAACCACAACGGCTCTTTTAAGAGCCACATCACTCTACTCAAGACACTATTCCTAATATACTTTTCTTAACATATATTGTACTGTATATGTGTATCTTCAACAGCGGATTATCCCGTAGATGATACTACTGCTACTACTACTACTACATACTATTTCAAAGAATAAAAATAAAGTTGAAGGCATTTTTTTGAGGAACCCGAATCACCTTAATTGGATGTGGTCAGAAAGATACTGTACGACGGAGCCAGTGTTCAGTAACTGCATGCAAAAAGTAAAATCTCCAATCCCCAAACAATACTTTAGACTAATAATAATAAATGCTTGTGAACAAAACCTTGTGCTGAACGCTTATTTTTGTCTATTTCTCTAATTTAACATCGCTGTCTATAATCACACCCATTCAGTGAAATGAAACAATAAGTGATAAAGCCATCATCTGTATCTATGAGATGCTGTGCTTCCCAAGGATGTGGCATAAGAAGAGTATGTACAGGGTGAATGTGGAAATAGAGCTGAAATCAAATAAAGAGTCCTACTACCGTCACAATGGCAGACTACATAGATGATATGAACTGTGTCACATTAAAGCCTTTTGCCATAGGTAAGAATTACAAATATCATCAGCCTTAGACCTGGAAAAAAATACTTTAACCTTTTCTAGTTTGAAAAAAAAAAAAAAAAGAAAAAAAAGAACACATATTGTTGACCCTGTTGTGTGTGTTTGCGTCTGTGTTTATTTTAAGCATTTGAGATCGAGAGGACAGACCACCTGTGGGGTGTGAAGAGGAAGGAAGTTGAGAGATTGGTGCACATTATTTTATCTGCTGACATGTTTCATTGTCTCTGAAGTCACAGAGGAGAGGAGCAGCGATGAGTTTTAACGCAGCAACGAGTGGATTTGTCGTCGTCCTTCTTTCTCTGTCAGGTACTGTATCTCTACATTCACTGCAATGTCCTATTAATTTTTAGTATATTAGGAGTGTGATGTTTCTGTACTGTCTGACATTTTCTCTACATTCACTTTTCACTGTGTAGTAACCTAATGACACAGAAAACAGAAAGTGATATATGATTTAAAAAAAAAAAAAAACATTGTTGTGACAACCTCGACCCTGTCATTACGATCCACTTTTACTTTTACTCTCATGTAATGTTCTCTATAGTCAATACGTTTACATGCAGAGCTTAATCAAGCTATGCTCAAAATTCGACTTTCTGACTACAGTCTTTGTCCCAGTTTACATGCAGCGCAAGTAGATAGAATAACTGTTCTTCTCCTCCACACTAGATGGCGATACGTGTCTTTTCAACGGGATAATACCACGTTAATACAGCCCGATTTCCGGTTGACCTATTACGCGATATAACAAACAAGAGTTGTTCATGCGGCGGACCATTTTGACCATTTCAAACAACAATCATAGGGATAACAGTACACTTTTAAATCTCGTATGTAATGTTCGCGCTATTTCTGGTGCAGGTAAGATGCGCACGATCCCTCAGACAGTTCATCTAGCGGCTCCGTTTTTCGTCTTCTTCTACGACCGGCTTTCTTGGATGTTCTTGTTCCGGGGTCACATGTGCACATGCATTATCCGATCAATACTGCGATTAAGCTGCATACATGGCGCAGAAAACCGAATTCCAATTCACATTGATGATATGATGTGATGAATGATATTCTGTGGACTGCAAATTCTTCACAATTGGGCTTGGCTGACATTCTGCTAGAGTTATTAAAAACAATGTTAATTAGGTGATCTACTGCGGGAAAATGGTGTTTTTGGATTTTTCCGGTTGCCTGTTATCAACTTTGAAAACTGACTAATTTGTTCTTCTTCCATCTTCTTTCTGCTACATGACTTTGGAAACTGGATACAATTCATGTAAAATTCAAGTACATTTAAAAATTCTAAAGTTCAAGAGTGTGATTGTTGATCTACATATAGTTGATGTGAAGAAGAGCGTTGCTTGGGTGGCCTGTAAACACAAGATGCGGTAAGAGGATTGGGTAAGATGAGACAAATTAAGATAAATTTATATGAGAGGAGATTATGAGCCCAGACCACGCCACGACATCATATTGATGAAATTTTCAAGGCGAAATTTAGTTAAATATACATAACCTCACGTGTGACCAAAAAAAGAAAAAGCCAGTGTAAACATAGATAACTACAGTGCATGAAAGAGGCGAAATGGATGGATTTTTAGTAGGCTACCTCAAGTGAAAGAGGACTCTCACAAAATATTATGGGTACATGATAAAGTAGCAGTGGCTGCACCAAGTTTAAATAATTAACTACAGTTTGGTAAACAATCAACTTGTGCTGGTGTGGTAATCGTTTGTAAGTTTATCTCTGCTATAATTGCAGGTAACCACCAGATGTCACTGGGAGGGCGAGCATTTTAAGCGTGTAATCTTTTCAGTACAATCGGGGAGAAGCGCCAAATTTTATTAGAGATTCGAGCATCGCTACTAATTTGTTAACAATTATTCAGTCTACCGGGATGAATCCAGTGCACTCGAGACAAGACAATTTGCCTATCAGCAGCGATATGCTTTGTAATATGAGTGAATAAAATAATGGACAAGTCAAACGCAGGGGACAAATCACACCCAAGGATCAATATCAACCTCTTTTACATCTTAAAAATCACGATTCTGCTCGCCTTCAGTACAATAAATTATTCAGGATTTAAGCTCTTTACTTAGAGATGCGTGGCCCTTAAAAGGACCTTTGTGTTGTTTGACGGATGAAGGAGTTGGAAGTTTAACCTCCGAAGCCATAGAGAGTGCGTCCCTGCCTCTTGAGCGCATAGACCACATCCATGGCGGTGACGGTCTTCCTCTTGGCGTGCTCGGTGTAGGTGACGGCATCACGGATGACGTTCTCCAGGAAAACCTTCAACACGCCGCGGGTCTCCTCGTAGATCAGACCGGGAGATACGCTTGACTCCGCCACGGCGAGCCAGACGGCGGATAGCGGGCTTCGGGGATTCCCTGGATGTTATCACGGAGAACTTTGCGGTGACGCTTTGGCGCCTCCTTTACCGAGACCTTTGCCCCCTTTTCCTCTTCCGCTCATTTTTACTGTTCAGATGTTTTCTGTCCAATAATGTCTCTGCTGGACTCACACTTGGTTTTACAGTCTAACTGAGGACGTGAAAGAAGACAAGAGGCGGGACTAAAGTTCTTCAGGAACCACGACAACGCTCTTAAAGGGTCCACGAGAATTAATCAAAATGGTTAAACTACTAAATTGAAAATACTGTACATTAACCATCTAAAAATCAAGAATTTATGGAAGCTTTCTTTAAATTTCAGATTTACAATGCTGAACTATTTTCTTCTTCCTTTCCCTCAAACTAACCATTAATGTTTTCTCTTCACATATGCGTGTGTATGTGACCTACGTTACTTTCAAGAACACACTAGACTCAATATCAGTTAACTGGGGACTGTAAATTCAACTGCGTTCTAAAGAAGGGTTAACCCTTGGATGTATGACATAAATGATCCCAGTTACAATCAATGCATTTTATGCTTAAACTTAGGACATTTCTTTCATTTTGATAAAAGATTATTTTTCTTATAAAAATATATATTGTATTTTCCGTCTATGTTCATTGATTGATCAGCTCTACATGATCTGAAATAATGTTGCAAATGCAAATGCAAAAAATAAATATATAAATAAATAAATAAATAAAATAAACTACCTTGCTGCCTTGGAGAATTATGTCCTTACCGATGTCAAAATCAAACCTATTCCCTTGGCTAGTGGATAAGATGTCTGTAGTACCCTTCCACTGTGACGAAAGAATATTTGGTTTAAAAAGCATCCTATATAAAACACTATTTTGTCCAAGGAGGGAACTGCCCTGGCATATCCAAGGCATTAGTGTCCCAATGGCACCACCTACAGATGAAAATATGTTGAATACTAATAAATTAATACTTCAACTTCAGAGCTTCATAAAGTTTTTGTTTGTTTGTTTTTTTCTGTTTCATTGTACCTTTCATCATTATAATGTTCTTCTTCAGCTTGTATTTAATGATGAGACATGATGGTGTGATGGAAAGACTTTGAGTTGTGATATTTTGTATGTAGGGAACATACATTTTTCTTAACGTTAAAGTTTATTCTTTATGATCTATTGGCCGTCACCAAGACCACCATCTCCACTAATGTTTACTGGAAAACAAAAAGGTCTTTTCAGGGACTCAAATTTTTGTTTTGCGGAAATATCATTACACATCAGTTCAATAAAAGTGTTTCTTCCCTACACAATGACTACCATATGATCAGTTACATATATTTTTTTCTTTCATTAATTTTTACCTTATTCAAAAACATGATATTGGATGTTGATCAAATGTAAGTTGGTCTTTATACATCATAAACCAATTTGTACTGAAAATATAGAAATTAGCTATTTGTGGTACAAAACAAGATGTAACACAAACACAAATTTGTTGCAATTAGAAGGCAACTTGAATGTGAATGTGTGTTGAAATAAATTATTCTTCACGTCTGAACCTGAACTACCTAAGAGTCCTCGCTCCAGAACGGATTTTGTTCTTTCATGTTCTACTCTACTCCCTTTTACCGGATGAAAAGTCTTGACAAAGGTCTTGCACTAAGGAGAAAATGTTGATAATTAAAACATATTTGCTGATGTCCTGTCAAAAACTATTTACAATTAGTGTACTATACTTTTCTGTCAGTTGATTTGAAAAATGCATTCAGTTATATGGAAATATAAGACCCGTAATTTCATACATACAGAAGACATTGTTGTTATTATTCTCTTCTATTTGTAAACAACTTCTATTATATTGATAACTTCTTTCATAAAATGATTATTAAGACTGAGGAATGATTTCTCTAAAGATTGTTGTGGGTGGCTCTGAAAAGAGCCTTTGAGGAGTTGTGATGTTTCAGGAGCTCACTTCTTCTTGGGTGCTGCCTTCTTGACTTTAGGCTTGGCTACCTTCTTAGCAGGGGCTTTCTTGGCTGCAGGGGCCTTCTTGACCACCTTCTTGGGGCTCTTGGCAGCCTTCTTGGGACCTTTGTGGCCTTCTTGGGGCTCTTGCTGCTTTCTTTACCGCTGCTGTTTCTTGACTTTCTTGGGAGATTTCTTAGCAGCTGTTTCGGGCTTCTTGACTTTCTTAGGAGACTTTTTAGCGGCCGCTGCGGGCTTCTTGCTTTAGTGGCAACTTTCTTGACGGTTTCTTGACCTTGGCCTTTCAACCTTCTTGTTGATCTTGAAGGATCCGGAGGCCCCGGTTCCCTTGATCTGAACCAAAGTCCCCCTTGGTCACCAGGCTCTTGATGGCGGTCTTGACGCGGGCCTTGTTCTTGTCCACGCCCGAGCCGCCGGCAGCCAGAGCCTTCTTGAGGGCGGCTGCAGAGACCCGCTCCGCTCCTTGGAAGCGGCCACAGATTTAACGATCAGCTCGCTGACGGTGGGACCGGCTTTCTTCGGTTGGACGCCTTTTTCTTGCGGCTTTGGCCGGGAGCGGAGCCGGAGCTGGAGCTACTTCTGCCATTTTCCTTCCTGTCGTTTGCCCGCAAAGAAAAACCAGAGTCAGCCCTGCAGTGATGAAAAAACTCGAGCAGGAGGCGGCACTTAAACACAGCATGAAAAACCGTAGAGACTCAGCCCAGCCCGGCTCTCCTGTGTACAGGCTGAATGTCGCTGCTTGTGTTTTCTCTGGACACATTCAAGGAAAATAAACGTTTGTTGGAGCAGAGAAACAGGCTGAAACTGAATGGGCACACAGTTGACTGGTGTCTCTTCGTGTCCAGCTCATACTGAGCTCTGGTGGTGTTTTTATTTTGTTCGCGGAGCCTCCAAACCGCACCGACTCACCGCGGCGCTTGGCGCTGCTCGTTGGGGTTTCCCACTCTTTTTTCTCTTAAAAATATTTCATATTCATCAGAGCTCCGTCCAAATACATTTTCCAGCTGCGAGACATGTTTGTTCAGAGATTCATAGTTAAAACAACCGTGTGTTCGTCATCAATTTAGAATAAAATGAAGCTTTTGTGTCGGCATCAAACACAATAATGGGGGTGGAGGCTGACGGAGCAGACAGACTTCGATCAGAGTGGCTCTCTGTCAACGTTTCTTCTCATCAGGACTTTTAATCTCGTTTGTTGTTGAAATGTGTTTCTGTATCTTCACATTCTGCTGTGAATTCAGTATAAAAAAAGAAAAACAAGTATATCTCATAAATCCTCATAAAGAACAGGTGAGCTTATTTGTCTCTTCGAGTGGGAAACTAATCCTCTTTACACAAAGACAATGCCTCCTACAAAGTTTAAATTTTCTGAGCAACAAAGCCCACAGATTCACAAATAAAGATGAATCCGCAGGCCAAAATTAATTTCATTGACAGCACAAACGAGGTTCCTTTGTTTCTCTTTGCTCCATCCAGTGTCTCTTAGAAGTAACTGTGCCATCAACTCATTTGTGGAGGTAACAGGGTAAAATAAATAAATAGATAAATAAATCTATACACACCGTACAAAACAAGTTTGTTTATGTGTATGCATGTATGGTATATTGTAAGTTATATGTATAAGTATATGTATAATCTATGTATTATTGTATAACTTTAATAGTACAGTGTGCTCATTAAGCTATTGTTATACCAATAAAAAAAGAGTACAGGTACATAAAAACTGTTGGTGAAAAGCATTACCATTGCAATAAATACTGATCTAACATCTTGTATATATTTAATGTAGTTTATTTGATGTTTAGTTTATTTGGTGCAATATTACAATATTATATCGTTACTTTAACCAAAATGCCACTTTAATCACATTGTCACTTTCAATTTTATGCACGCCTCACTTTATTTATTTGCCATACTTTATCTGCTATTTTTTGCCCACCCACTTTGGTGATTTTATTCTCTTGATCACATTTTAATCTAACGCTCTTCGCCCTTTTAATTGCTCTTCGGGGATAAATAAAGCTTTTTCTGATTATGATTGTGAAAGAGCCGAAGGATCCTATGACCTAAAGTTCTTCACTTTAGTGCCCAAGTACCACCAGAAGGTGTGTCCAAACTAGAAACGCAAGAAATACCTCCCTCAAGCAACAATAATCCTACAGATCATTCTTGTTAACAATGCCGTGCAAATGTTGAATAAATATTTCGTAGAGAAATAGAAGTCATACTAGAGTTTAACCAAACCTTTGATTATTTGACCGAGTGATAAATGGGAAGTTTTTCTTGGCGTTCTTTTATATCGGTCATCTGTATACACTAATTCAATCCATTTTAATAAAACTATGACGTTTAAAATATAATCTAAAACTAAATAAACAAAAGCCAGTACGGTCACGCATTCGTGTAGGCTATTGATATTTTTAATGAACATTATTTGGAGGCGAGGCACATGTGTATGAATTAAACGTATACTAGTAAATTAAGAGGAATGATCTCTTGAGTAGAGTGATGTGGCTCTGAAAAGAGCCGTTGTGGTTCGTGGATGACTAAAAAGTAATTTAAGCTCTCTCTCCACGGATGCGGCGGGCCAGCTGAATGTCTTTGGGCATGATGGTGACTCTCTTGGCGTGGATGGCGCACAGGTTGGTGTCCCTCGAAGAGACCGACCAGGAAAGCCTCGCTGGCCCCCTCAAGAGCCATGACAGCGGAGCTCTGGAAGCGCAGGTCGGTCTTGAAGTCCTGAGCGATTTCACGGACCAGGCGCTGGAAGGGCAGCTTGCGGATGAGCAGCTGGGTGGATTTCTGGTAGCGACGGATCTCTCTGAAGCCACGGTACCGGCCTGTAACGGTGAGGCTTCTTGACGCCGCCGGTGGCCGGGGCGCTCTTACGGGCACCCCTTTGGTGGCCAGCTGCTTCCTGGGGCTTTGCCTCCGGTGGTTTTAAACGGGCAGTCTGTTTGGGTTTCTTGCCATTTTTTTCTTCTTTCTCTGTGAACAGGAGAAAAGTGTAATAATCAGGGCAAAAAGTCGCTCCTCTTAAACTGGGGGACCGCTTCGAAACAGTGACGCTGCTTCGGACCTGTGGCTCCTGTTTGGGTGAGCGGCTCTTCCTGGAGCTCAGCACCGCCTACAGAGGAGCAACCCCGCCACAGCGTGCGCTGTTGATTGGAGAAAAGTCGGTTCAAAAAGTCCGCTAAAACTGAGGGAGGGCCGCCCTCTGCTGCTCTGCCGGAAGCTTTTCTGCCAGTACCCGTCACCGCTGAGGGTGGTGGACATATAAAGGAGGGGTTCTGCTGCTGGAGACACATTTTCTTTGAGTCTCGATTCAAGAACAGAAATCAGCAAAATGAGTGGCCGCGGAAAAACCGGAGGAAAAGCCAGAGCTAAGGCCAAGACCCGCTCTTCCCGTGCAGGACTCCAGTTCCCTGTGGGCCGTGTTCACGGGCTGCTGCGTAAAGGCAACTATCCCGGAGCGTGTTGGTGCCGCGCCCCCCCCGCCCTACCTGGCGGCTGTGCTGGAGTACCTGACCGCTGAGATCCTGGATTTTGGCTGGAAACGCTGCCCGCGACAACAAGAAACCCGTATCATCCCCCGTCACCTGCAGCTGGCTGTCCGCAACGACGAGGAGCTCAACAAGCTGCTTGGAGGAGTCACCATCGCTCAGGGCGGCGTGCTGCCCAACATCCAGGCCGTTCTTCTGCCCAAGAAGACCGAGAAGCCCGCCAAGAAGTAAAACACCGATGTGTCATTTACAGCAAAACAAACGGCTCTTTTAAGAGCCACACACTACTTCAACAAAGAGCTCACATTTCTGTCTGTGTCAAATTGTGTCTAATAACGTGTGCTTTCGAATAAAAGTAGTTCTTATCATCTTGTGTTTCCACTGCAAACGTGCGTAATAACAGATGTATGTGTAAATATTAGACAATCTTGATCGGGAATTAGTCTACTTTTTCACTGTAGTTTCGTTAGACGTAAACGCTCATAAAAACCACAAGAAAGATCTTATAAAATGACATTAATTTAATGTAAAACAAAAGTATTTAAAAAAAAAAAAAAAACGACAACAAAGAACATCCAGGGAGCTTTGCAAAGGCCTCTTTTATTGTTACAATCATATTTATCCATCTTATCAATTACTGACTGTGGCATTATCCATATTCAGTATCAGCAGAATTAATAAAACCTAACTATATGTATTACATCATGAATAGCAGTGGCAGTGGTTTCAGGAGTGTGAAAATAACAATGTCTTGTCCAACCAATAACATGTAAACTCCCCGTCGGGGAATTGAACCCCGGTCTTCCGCGTGACAGGCGGAGATACTGTCCACTATACTAACGAGGAAGTGATGCCAATATCACCACAAGTTAAGGATGGGTGCGCAGTGATGAAATTATACACGATAATGTGTACATGCGGTACCTATTTGCTCACCCAGCCAAATAACTGAACAGTTTTCTCAATAACAGTACGCAGAGAGCTTCATGGAACGGGTGGAGCGAAAACTTGCCTTCTAAATCCAACATCAGTGTCTGATCTCACAAAAGTGCTTCTGGAAGAATGGTCAAAAATTCCCGTAAACACACTCCTAAGCCTTGTGAAAAGCCACACTGGACACTTCCCCTCACCCTGGAAGATCGCGCTTGTCACTACGATCAAACTGACTTTCCAAACAACATGACCTGGACCAAAAGCATCAACAGCCTGGAACATGCAAACAACAGACTCAACCTTAAAGCCCTCTGTGGCAAACATGGTGCATCACCCTCAACAGTGATCAAAGTCCTTCTATCATAAAACCCAAAAACCACAAAACCACAACAACAATCCAGAACAAAGCATCAAACTGGCAGAGACTGTTTTTGACCCGATTCTAAATTTTTGAACCTGAAAGGCCTCAGTGACACGAGGAAGGAAAACGGTCTGCGTTTAACAGGGACAAGGCAGCCAGAGCCACCCTGCAACCCCTCATTCAAAGGCCAGTCAGCCAATAATGACGACGGAAGCAGCAGGGTAGCATAGCAGTGGCGCTGATCATAAAAATAGAAGGATCATGAAAAAACTGAAAAGATGATCAACGAGCCCCAGAGTTTAATTAAACAATAATCCACAATTATGTCCCTGCGGACCTCTGCGGGACCACCTCCCAATTTCAATGAAGTTTTTAAATTTGTGCTGAAAAGTTTAGATCACCTTCTCATTCAGTGTAAGAGAGGGTCACGACACCATAGGGGGTTTTACCAGGCACACAACCTGGTGAATAATACACAAAAATTTAAATATTCCAACAAAAAAATAAAAGGGATTTTATTAGGGGGGTTAGTAGAGCCTTGACATGCAATTATTTAGTAGCAACATTGATTTGATGGTTTTATTTTTTGTATGCCCGATTAAAAAATAAAATCAACTCCCATTAATACCCCTTGAAAATCCACAGAAACAACTACTCAAGCTGCACTTTGCTTTTTTCACCTTCAGAAAATCTCCTGTCTTTCAAGCAACAGATAAAGATATATTTGGAAAAACCCTAAATTACACACATGAAAGCAAAAACACAGACACACACAGACACCAAAGGTCAATGCAGAGATCTTTGATGAACCCACTTGTCGCCATGACCTAACAATGTCCTATTTTTTTTTGTCATAACAAAGTATGGGAGCTGCAAATCACAGTAAGACCCCAGTTACATTAGTTCAGTGCTTTCCACACATGCAGCAGGTATTGGTAGCCTTCTTCCTTTGACCAGTGTAGTGCAAGCCTGATACGGGCTCTGTCTACCCTTCCTGGGGCCCTCAGACTACTGCCACCCTGGGGGCAATGGGCTCTCACTACAACCATGGAGACCAAACCCACCTGGAGACTAGAAGACACATTTTAACCAACGGGCCGTGAAGAGACTTCTGTCTATTTCACTTTAATCAACTCAGCAGTGTCCCCAAAAATTTAAAGGTAACCAGAGTCCAGCATAGAGAGGCTGGGTGAATGTGGCCCTGGACTCTGTGGAGGAGAGTCATGGTTTCAGAGACGCTGTAGAAAGACAGAAGACCTGCTCTCTGATCCAGGTACACTCCTATTCTGGAGGAACCAGGACCTGAGACGGGAGTTTGGACTTTGTTGTGGTAAAAACTATAACTGTTTCTGTAACGACGTAATGACCAAGATTTGTCATTTAGTCCAAATCCACATTCATCTGACCTCCCTGCTCTGCTGATATTCTTGTATGCGACTGCTACACCAACTATTTCTCCTCCTCTCCACTCCACCTCCCAGTAACAACATCCAGTCAGACTTTCTCTACTCAGGATCTGACAACAATAACCAGTGAATCTGTCTGGATGATCAGAATAAGACTGATGTTGATTCATTCTTGTCACTTTTCTGTTCTCCTCAGATAATAACAGACATTTGTTTGCTGTGTTTGGATCTAGTGTGATTTCACATGAATATTTCCAGAATTTATCTCTGGTCTTTGGCTCTGGTTGTGGCAGTAAAACATCCACTTCAGTCACTGTCACTGAGATGTTTGTCCATGTCTCTCTCAGAATGTTCCCCGTAGTTTCTCTCTGGTCTCTGGCACAGCTGCTTTCACGCCATCAAAAATTTCCTCAGAGGACGAATCTTGATGCTGGATGAGTGTGTAGACTCACTGGGTGGTGGCAGTGAGGGGGTATTTGTGTAGAAACTGGTTGTGATCCTCTGTGTTTAAGAGCTGCTTCAGCACGGGGCCTTTCCTCTCCAGCTCAGTGATCTGCTGCTCCCAGCTTCTCCTCAACATCTCTGACTTGACTCTCTTCAGTTTCCTGCTGGGATCCCGACCAGCTGCTCCACATCAGAGCTTCTTTTCTGGAGGAGACGGATCATCCCCAGTGAAGATCTCCCGACTGTCCTCCACTGTTTTTTTCAGCAGAGTGAGCCATGGCCTTCACTCCTTTTCTAAGCAGCTCCACGTCTTTGCGTCTCTCCTGGATCGTCTGCTGGATGTTTTCTAGCATCACCTCCACCTCCTTCTGCTTCTTCAGTCCTTTCTGCTGCAGCTGAGACTGTGTCGTGGCCTTTTTGTTCATCCACAGAGCAGAGATAACAATAATCTGCTGATCAGTACGACAGAACACTTCATCACCTCACATGACGAGAGCAGATGTCTCCCTGGGGTTCTTGGAGGGCTCCAACCAGCTTGTGTTTCTTTAATGGAGCTGCATCAAAGTAGGTTTGGAGGGGTTTCTCACAGTAAGAGGCCGGACAGTTTAGACAAATTTTTGAAAGGGCTTTTTTAGTTCTTTTATGCAGAAATCACAGGCCACCAATTTCAGGTCCAGCATAGCATGATCAGCTGGAGCACTTGGAGTCCAGCTTCTCCAGCTGCTTTCCACAACTCTGCTAACATGGTGTTTTTCCCCAGGACAGCCTCGTATGAAAGTCTTTCCTGCACTTGAGGGCAGCTGTAGATCCCTTTTGGTCCCCTTTTCATCCCAGTGGCTTTTAAACAGTTTCATGCAGTAGCTGTGACCACAGGAAGTAGTCACAGGATCCTTCAGTGGATCCAGACAGATGGAACAAGAGAAGATTTCTCTGTCCAGCTGAACTCCTTTCCTGCTTTCCCTTTCACCTCTCAGTGTCAACGACTGTGTGAAATTTTCTTTTGCTAGAAGTGAAACTAGTCTGAGCTCTGATCTGAAACAACATGGATTTGTACAGTGAATGGAGGCCCCGTCAGCTCTCACACTTCACCACAATGCGCTTACAACCCATCTTCAAGTAGAGATCTAAAGGGAAAGGGGAACAGGAGACCCTAGGAAAATATGAGTGGCTGCTCCAGGAAGAGGGAGATTATCAACTCTGACTTGTTCCAGGAAGAGGAGCAGACGACCAAACAATTTCCCAAAAAAATGGCATAGACGCCATAGATATGTTACATTACAACAGTGATTCTATCGGATGACTTTTTAATGCTGAATTAATTTTATTCAAATGAATACAAACGGTCAGAGCCTACTTACTTGTTTGTAGCTGCATGGAGGAACTGCTTCACTCCACAGCAGGAAAAGAAAAAATGGTTGCAGTTGCATCATAAAACTAAACACGTGACAGAGAAGGAGGGGCTGTGTTTATTTCCTGGTCGGCATTAGTGAAGGGAAGTCTTCTATTTTATCCTAATTTATCAATTATGAATGGTTTGTGTGTTTAAAAGTAATTTTATCATTTACTGTTTCATAAAAGTCTCATTTTTTATATATTTGAATTCATTACTATTGTTTAACATTTCAATCAAAGCTTCAAATGAACAACTGAGCCACAGTAAACAAAACAACAAATCAAGTCTGAACATCATGACACTTTAGTAAAAGTCTAAATAAAAGGGGACTTTAAGAATCCACCTGTATGAGGCTGCACGAAAATTATAGGTGGGCCTTTTTCTTTTTTTTTGTAAAACTGGGGGACTGCAATTGCTGCTGATTTATTGCTTTAAAGGAATAATTGTGGAATTATCAAAACAAAGTTTTTGCAGTTTTTGTTTTTCTTCTAAAGACAGTTTATTGTATTTTTATTTGTGGAAAATAAAGTAGTGTAACCAGTCTGTTTTAAAGACTTGTTTTCACAGCGTAAATCCGTCAAATGCAATAAATTTTTAACCTGGGGGCCCGTTTCAGAAAGAGGGTTCAACAAAATCTGAGCTGAAACGAGTATCGAGTATTATACTAGTAATACGAGTCAATCCCTGTGCTCGGATTGAATGAAAATCCTCTTGGGTTTTCTGACTGTGTCTGCGTTTTTGTGATGGGCGCCGCGCCGCGCCCCTCCCCTACACAACTACACGTGTGTTGCTGTGTCTGCTCTGGTCACCTCTGACACACAACAGCTCTCTGTCTCTCAGGTTTGCGGTCCCTTTTTCCCTCAACGTTTAGAATTTCTTCAGTTACAAAGGGTTTTTTTTTACTCAGGTTTGTACTTATCAACCAGCGGAGTTCTGGTAAACGTGGGTTCGTTCGGACGTGGTGCAGATTAATGGGACTAGTTGCCTCTCTGCCTGTCAGATTTTTTTCTTTTTCCTTTTTTAACCGTCGGCCCGCTCTAACTAATTTTTTTTTTCTTTTTCTTTGACTTCATGCAGAGTGTCTGACACTGTCTTGATATATTTCATTAAAAGATAAAGGTAGCAGTGGTATAAATATTAAGAAATTAAGCTACACACTCACACTGATCGGTATGATGAAAGAATGTACCTAAGAAGAAGGTGGCATCTTCTTGGGAGGGACTTACATTTGAGAGATAAGTTGCCTCGCTTCTCTCTTTGTTTTATGGCAGTGGCGGGTTTTCCTTTCTCATTAATTTGATCTTTTACCTCTATAATAAGTATTCCCCGCTCCGACGAGGAGACGAACCTGCTCGCGGTGCCATGGTGAATCAGTGAATCTGTGATCGATCGCGGGTCTACTTGAGGGGCCGTGTGAGCGCTCTGATCCAAGATTGGTTAAACCTGGCTTAAAGAATCCGTCTCCGCTCATCCTGGCTTTGGGGTTTGTGCAAACGAATAAGTCTGGACGCTCTTGTTTCGGACTCGATAGCCTAGGCTTAGTCACTAATCCTGGATAAACTGAATCCCACTTTGTCAACGGGGCCCCCGGTGTGGATAACAAAAAATAAAAAATCACACTGATAAAAATAAATTTAAATGTAAAAAATAAATATATATGAGTATGCATGAGTAGAAAACTTTCAATTACATTTTACTTGATAATTGCAACAGCATGTGTTGTATTCATTGTTGCAAAAATTGTTCTGCAAATAGTTCTTTGCTATCGTTTTCAAAACCACAATTGCGATCAACCCATATCAATTGCATGCTTAAAATAACAAAACCGGTTAAAGCCCCGCCCAAAAAAAACCAGATCCACTTCCGGGTTAAACCCCGCCCAATCCGAGTACAGATCAGATAAATTCGTATGGTTAACAGATACAGATAATACTGTAGTCGCCATCCCTAGTGTCATCTATAGCTGTAATAATAAAAAAGTTACCTGTGTTTGTGTTTGTGTGTGTTTTGTGTGGTAGAGGAGTGTGTGCTTGTGTGTGTTTGTTGTAAAAATAAATGTATGGGAGACAGGGTCAGCATATTAACAGCAGAGATATCAGAGGAGCCCCTGATTAATGAATTGTGAAGAGACAGACAGAAACATGGTGAAAACGGGTGATTTTCTCTGCTCTGGTCTCAAGTTTGGGCTCACTGTGACAAAATGGTAGCTCTTATCAGAAAAACACACAGACCGTGGGCGTCATAAGATCTTCCTGGAGACTTTGATATGTTATTTGTCTTTCTACACTGAACATTTTGGAGACACATGCAAGTTTTAAACAGGCTTCTGCTTATGTCAGAGAGAGAAAGTGACCGCACTCAGGGCTCACAATTTAAATTCTGTACGTCTCACTGCTTTTATGAGCACATTGTGAGACACACAACAAGTTTGTCTACAACTGTAGAACAACCGTGTTACGGTGTAAACTGTGGCCAGAGGACCATGGAAAGAGAAAAATGTCAACAATTTCAGACAACTTCTTTCCACTTTGGCTGATGATGTCATGATTGATCAAAAAATATATACCTAATCAAAATGTGGATTAATACACCAATACACAAGTGTTTTACAGTAAATGAAGTCTCTATGTGAAAGTAACGCCTGAGCAGTAGACGTTTGAAAATCTTTCAGGGGATTTGGACAGTGTCAAAGGGCCTGTCCCAGGGTTGGGGACTTTCTTTTTTTCTCACTGCTTCCCTATACTGCTGAAGTGATGGCCAGACTGCAACATCCCTCTCTACCACAGGCAGGTTCTCAATCCACCGATGACCACAAAACGGTGAGGGCAAGATGGTGGATTTTGTGACGGCGCTGTAGTCTTTTGTGCGCTGTGGTCTTCTCTCCTTGCTGGTACGTTGTGGAACAGTGTGTGCACGGCTCTCACAAGTTTGTCCAGCGCCACATGGTGAAGCCACTTTTTTAAAGAACTATGCGACGTGTGCAGTCCACAGCTACGCACAGAAACAAGCTGAGCACCTCCATACAGTTCTGCATCCTCTTGTTTTGGGAAAAAATTTTAAACTGTTTTTAAGTTCATTGGGCCCATCCATTGAGACGGACACTAGGCTCCTGAGGTTAAGTTGGTCCACACACTCCTGAGATGAAAATAAATCTTTGCAGTTTTTATAGTTCAACTTACTGTCCTGAGTTTTTATTCTGTTACTTCTGGTATCAAATCTAGTACTGTGCTGCTGATAAGAAGAAGACTCATGCAACGCTCGCTACTAAAACACTTAACTTACATTGACATGTTTCAGTACGTCCTGACTGTCACATGTCCCATAAAAATGGGACCCCAGGTACCTTGACTGGACCCCGCTCGCCTTCCCAAAAACGTACGTGCAGGTCCAACTGCTTGGGCTTGTTCCTTTGACTCAGACTTGGTCGAACGTCAGCACGAACGGGGCCCCTTTAAATTTGGAGATGAGGTCTCTCTTGGTGAAATGGCCGATCCAAATCGCTTCACTTCAACGCCGTCCGTCCGTCTTTTCCGCACTTTTTTCTCCATGTCAGAATCCGGGAACATGGTCTAGAAAAGCTCATCAAGTTCTCATTGCCAGTATAATACTGGTGCTTAACCACCGTGTGAAGAGTCCAGAGCACCTCCTCTTTTTGTGTGGGCGTAGACCCAAACGCTGTCCACAGGGGTCAACTGGAGTTGTAGCAGACTGGTCGCGCTGACCTCGATGCTCCAGATCCTGATTGTGGAATAATACTGGCTGATTGAAAGCGTCTTTCTGCTGGCATTTTATGGGATCTTTTATGTTTTTCTGATTAGCCGTGGATCCAGCGCCTTGAAAGCCCAATGTCCAAGATTCAAACTTTTTTTTTTGCACAAGTTGCAGTGTGCTTCATAAATACACTGTGTTCGAAATTATTTTGGCAAATGATATTTGTCTCAAAATTTTCCTAAATAGTCAATGCAAATACAGTCGGCATAATTTCACGTCATCAACCGTTAGTTTAATGAATTCTAATGTTACTGAACAAACCTCCCAATGACAACAGTATTTTTTAAACATGAAAAACTTAAAATGCACTGTTCCAAATTATCACGCAAGCAGAGTTTTAAACACATTTTTACAGGTTGTTAAGAACTGAAAATGCTCATCTTTGAATCTGCACATTAGGGTCATATTTACTGAAAGCAAAAGCTATTTCAATGAAAAACATCTCAACATGTGGAGTTACATTTTAACATAGGACCCCTTATTTTTTAGCAGCTTCACATTCTTGCATCCGTTGACCCTTGTGATTTTTTTTGGGGGGTTTCTGGGTTGAATGTCTTTGCAGGATGTCAGAATAGCCTCCCAGAGCTGCTGTTTGGATGTGAACTGCCTCCCACTCTCATAGATGTTTTGCTTGAGGATGCCCAAAGGTTCTCAATAGGGTTGAGGTCAGGGGAGGACGGGCCCCCGCCATGATTTCTCTGCTTTTATGCCCATAGCAGCCGATGATGCAGCGTGAGATGTGCGTTGTCATGCATGAAGGTGATTTTGTTACGGAAAGTACGGTTCTTGTTTTTGTAGCATGAAAGAAAGTGGGCAGTCAGAAACTCCACAGACTTTACAGACGTCATTTCACACCTTCAGGGACCCCCAAAGAGTCCGACCAGCTCTCTCCCCATGATTTTGGGCCCAAAACATGACTCCACCACCTCCTTGCTGACGTCGCAGCCTTGTTGGGACGTGGTGGCCGTCCACCAACCATCCACTACTCCATCCATCTGGTTCCATCCAGGGTTGCCCCGGCACTCGTCAGTGAACAAGACTGTTTGAAAATGAGTCTTTTTGTATTTCTGGGCCCACTGCAGCCGTTTCTGCTTGTGAGCATTGTTTAGGGGCGGCCGGATAGAAGGTTTACGCATAACTGCAAGCCTCTGGAGGATCCTCCACCTTGATGTTGGTGGGACTCCAGAGGCAAACCAGCAGCTTCAAATATCTGTTTGCTACTTTGTAACGGCATTTTAGCACTGCTCTCTTGATCCCATGCAAACTGTCTGGCAGAAACCTTCCTCATCGTGCCCTTTTTCTGCACGAGCCCGTGTGTGCTCTGAATCAAACCACAAATCTCTTAACAGTACGATGATCACACTTAAGTTTTTTCCCGAAAGATCTAAGGTTTTCATACCTTGTCCAAGGGACTGAACTTTTTTCCTGCTTTTCCCGGGAGCAGAGAGATCCTTCTTCTTTCCTATATTGCTTGGAAAGGTCATCTGCTTAATAATTGAACACGCCCTTCTTAAGTAGTTTTTACTTAAATGGACTCATCCAGCAAACTAATTATCACAGGTGTCTGAGATTGATCTCAGTGATCCAAAGAGCCATGCGACACAATACCATCCATGAGTTTGATTGAAAAACAAAACATGTAATCGTTATGACACTTAAATAACAATTTGCATAATAATTTGGAAAAACAGTGTTTTTCCATCCACCGGCTTTAAACGTGCTTTAAATTCTTCCTTCGGAGCCATAAATCATTGAATTTACATTTTAGTGTTAACATACAAATCAGATTAATGCTAGTAGATGGACGCTAGCATACGGATGTTAACAGATGAATGCTAACAGATGAACGTTAACCTACGGATGCTAACATGGATGCTAAGAGGCAGATGCTAACCCGGATGCTGACATGCCAACATACAAATCAGATGAATGCTAACATACAGATGCTACAACAGATGCTAACATACAAATCAGATGAATGCTAACAGACTAATTCTAACGGAAGAATGCTAACACACTGATGCTATCATATGAATGCTAATACAAGTATGCTGACATACGGATGCTAACAGGCAGATGCTAACAGAGTATCGAATATAAATCAGTTAAATGCTAACGTGCATGGTAACAGATGCATGCTTACACGGATGCTAACATACAAATTAGATGAATGCTAACAGACAACTGCTAACACCGGTTGCTAACCAACAAGAATGCTATCAATGCTAACAGATGAATTAATGAACATACAAATCATTGAATGCTAAAACGTATACTAACAGGCGGATTCCAACCCAGGTGCTAACAGATGAATGCTGATACGGATGCTAACAGATAATGCCCAAAAAGGGCCAATGCTAACATGGATCCATGCTAATACGGATGCTTTTCACAAATCAAAAGCTAAATACGGACGCTAACACGGACGCTAATACACGAATGCTACCAAATGAAGGCTAACAGTGCAATGCTGAAAGACGAATACTAACACAGACTGTTCACAGTTGAATGCTAACACGGATGCTAACAGGCGGATTCCAATCCAGATGCTAACAGGCGGATGCTAACACGGATCTATGTTAATATGGAAGCTAACACGGACACTAATACACGAATGCTATCAGATTAAAGCTAACAGTCGATTGCTAACATCATCCATGTGTCTTCTCCCTCAATCAATGCACACCTGTGGCATTTAACTCCACCCCCCCTCACCTGTGACCTCTGACCTCTTATTTCCTGTGCAGGTAAAAAATGTTATCGCCATCTAGGGGCCACCACTACAAATACCATTCAACAAAATATGAAAACATAAATACTTTGTCACTTATTAACATAAAATAAAAACTGAATGTGAGATTAAATGGCTCCTACATTTGGGGTTTACAACAAAAACATATTACCTGTAAAATTATTACCGGTTTATTCTGAACAATGTTTTCCCAAAATTGTTTTTAACGCAAATATAATATTACCACAATTTAAAAGGACTAGAAATGTAACGTTAAACTTTGAACACTACAAGGGGCCCGTGTCAGACTCTTCTGCTGGATTGTCTCATCAAAGCTTCATCTTCCTCCATGAAACAGGGCTCGGAGAACACAGACAGACAGAGATGGCAGAAAGTGAACAAAAACACAAGGCTGTCAACTTAAGGGACCCATTGATTCGAAAAGAAAAAGGAAAAAAAAAGCAATAAAAAAGAACCAAATGCAAAATGCTGAGATCCTGGAATAAAGACAGGAGACGGTCATTTGTTCATGTGTGACAAACAGCAGCTTATTCAAACAAGTGAAGCTTCAGTTTGTTCTCCCCTTAAAATCATAAAGTCTGATCAATGACTCTTGTTCAGTGATTTCATGCACAGATTCACTTCATCCACACAATCATTAGTTGGACCAGAATATCAGCTATGTACAATCAGATAATGACTGATGTCCTGATTGATGATGATCATGATCACTACAGTTGACATGAGCTCGTCCTTTATCCATTTTAAAAAACAACAACAACAACAACAACAACAACATGTGGTCTCCAAAACCCCTCATGGAAATGTAATTGTAGATTTCTTTCTTTCCAAAGTCAGAACTAATCTCTGTGATAAAGGAAGGTCTGCTGGTTTCTCTGTTGAGGCCCATGCAGCGGAAGAGGAACAACAACATACAAACACGTCAACAAAAAATGTTGATGAGACGTTCAGGAGCACAGACAAGTTTCAGATTCTCATGTGGACAAATGTCAGTTTATGTGAATCAAAGTTCCCTGGTGAGCAGTGAGAGCCTCCGTGGCTATACAGACACAGGAAGGAGCGCCACCCAAACAAAGTCCAACATCAAGCAAACAACAAAACCCGGGGACCACAAAGTAAACCGCCCACAAAGTGTGACTGACAGCTGATCTCTGACGTGAAGACATGACACAACAATGAGCTCTCAGCTACAACCATGGAGACCAAAACCCCCTGGAGACTAGAAGACACAGTTTAAACCAACTGTCCCTGAAGAGACTTCTGTCTATTTCACTTTTATCAACTCACAGTGTCTCCAACATTAAAAGGTAACCAAGTCCAGCATAGAGAGGCTGAGTGAATGTGGTCTTGACTCTGTGGAGGAGAGTCATGGTTTCAGAGACGCTGTAGAAAGACAGAAGACCTGCTCTGTGATCCAGGTACACTCCTACTCTGGAGGAACCAGGACCTGAGACGGGAGTTTTGACTTTGTTGTGGATAAATATGTAACTGTTTGTGTCACAACATAATGACCAAGATTTGTCATTGAATCCAAATCTACATTCATGTGACCTCCCTGCTCTGCTGATATTCTTGTATGCGACTGCTACATAAACTCCTCCTCCTCTCCACTCCACCTCCCAGTAACAACGTCCAGTCAGACTCTCTCTACTCAGGACCTGCCACCAAACAATGAATCTGTCTGGATGATCAAATAGACTGAGGTTGTTTCTTACTTTACTTTTTCTGTTTCCCCTCGATAATAACATACGTTTGTGTGCTGTTGGATCCGTGTGATTTTTACATGAATATTTCCAAATTTATCTCTGGCTTTGGCTCTGGTTTTGCAGTAAAACATTTCCACTTCATCACTGTCACTAGATGTTTGTCCATTCCTCTCAGATGTCCTGTAGTTTCTCTCTGGTCTCTGTCAGCTTTCCACCCATCAAAGTTCCCAAGGACGAATCTTGATGCTGGATGAGTGTGTTTGACTCACTGGTGTGGCAGTGGGGGTAGTTTGTGTAGAAACTGTTGTGATCCTCTTGTTTAAGACTGCTTCACTCGAGCCTTTCCTCTCCAGCTCGTGATCTGCTGCTCCCCGCTTCTTTTCTCACATCTTTGACTCGACTCTCTTCATTTTCCTCGGGTTTTGACCACTGCTCCCACATCAGAGCTTCCTTTTCTGAGGAACGGGTCATCTCAGTGACGATCTCCCGACTTCCACCACTGTTTTATCAGCAAGTGAGCCATGGCCTTCACTCCTGTCTAACACTCCACGTCTTGCCCTCTCTCCTGATCTCGCTGGATGTTTCTAGCATCACCTCCACCTCTTCTGCTTCTCAGTCCTTTCTGCTGACTATCTGTGTCGTGGCCTTTATGTTCATCACAAGCAGAGATAACAGATACTCTTCTGATCATACACAGACATCTCCCTCATCTTATCATGACAGAGCGATTTCTTCCTGAGCTTCTTGGAGGGCTCCCCACTTGTGTTTCTTGAATGAGCTACATCATAGTGAGTTGGAGGTGTTTTCTCACAGTAAGAACCAACAGACCTCAGGACTTTTAAAGCTTTCACTTCCTTCCCATGCAGAATCACAGGCCACTCTTCAGTCCAGCATAGCAGTGATCAGCTGGACAGCTTGGAGTCCATCTTCTTCAGCTGCTCCCACTAACCCCGCTAACATGTGTTTTTCCCCCGACAGGCCTCGTATGAAAGTCTTTCCTTGCACTGAGGGCACTTAAATTCCCTTCTGGTCTTCTTCATCCCTGCTTTTAATACAGTTCATGCAGTAATTGTGTCCACAGGGAATAGACACAGATCCTTCAGTGGGTCCGACAGATGCCAAGAAAGGTTCTCTTCCACTGAACTCCTTTCTGCTCCATTTCACCTCTCAGTGTCGACGACCCGTGTGAGTTTCTGTTTGCTAGAAGGAAATCTAGTCTGGCTCTGATCGAACAACATGTGTTGTACATGAAGGGCCCGTCACTCTCACACTTCACCACATGCTGCTTAAAAACCCATCTTTAATGTAGAGATCTAAAGGGAGGGAACAAGGGACTGAGGAATATGAGTGGAGCTCTCCAGGAAAGGGATGAGTTATCAGACCGACTTGTTCCAGGAAGAGGGGCAACGACAAAACAATCACATAAAATCCACATCATCATGGGCATGACGGGGCCCCAGACGTGTTACTTACACACACATTGCCTTATTATCCTGACATTTTATTCACTGTGCTGAACAACCAGAGTCCTGAAGGATTTTCCACGTTAACGTCGAACGTTTAAAGGGGCCAATGTAAAACTCTTGATTTGATCTGATTTCCTGATCTGAAGATGACCACCATCAGTCAGGTAAATAACTACAGTGAATAAAACGGTCAGAGCCTATTACTTGTTTAGTAGCTGCATGGAGAACTCTTCACTTCACAGCAGAAAAGAAAAATTTTAGAGCAGAATAGCTGCAGTTTGAAATCGATCAACAGTTCATCATAAACTAAACACGTGACAAAGAAGGAGGGACTGTGTTTATTTCCTGGTCGGCAGTATGAAGGAAGTCTTTATTTGTTCTAATTTGACAATTTTAGTGATTTGGTGGTTGAAAATGTGATTTATCCTTTACTGTTTATTTTATTTCTATGTTTAAAATTTTAATCAAAGCTTAAATGAACCACTGAGCCACAGCAAACAAATCAAATCAACCAGGCCAAAGTCTGAAATCATGACACTTTAGATAAAAAAAAAAAAAACGAACTGATTTCTTTGTTTTCTTTCTGATAATTTGAATATCTAGGAATGAAGCTGTATCAACCTTTGTTGTATCTTAAAGAAACGTAATACCCTGAACTGGATTTTCTTTGTTTTCCTGGATGTTTAAATTTGTAGGAGGCAATACGGTCTTTTTCTTGCCTCTCCAATTATCTTCATAAATGAAAAACTATAAATTAATTTTTGACAGTGGAACCTGTCTGGCGCCAACGTTGATATTTTGTGTGTTGGAGGAGAACTGATTAAAAAAAAAACAAAGAGCCCCGTAAAAACACAGGCCTTTCCCTCGGCCACATCCCCACCTTCAGAAGACACAACAGGAAGAGCCACATCATCCATAGGGAGCCTACGGGTCTCTTGGCCGGGACAGCTGACATGGCGTTGCTTCGGCCTGTGTCCGAGGCATCTGGTCGCGTGTTGAACGAGCCTTGAGCTCCATGACAACGTGCGGCTGCAGAGATCCGGTTCCCTCCTTCCTCGTGGCATGGGGCCCTTTGTCCTGAATGAGAGAGGATTTTGAAGGCCATCACCCGAGAGCCTCTATCTAAACCTCGCTCCCGCCGTGACGTTACGCATCCCCTGACGTATTTCCAAGCAATAAACTCGTTAAATTTTATGACATTAGACTTTGACAACATATAAAAAGACTTACATCTTGATTGAACTTTTAAAACAAGACTGGATCCGACTTGAATCCACATGTTGAAAAAGGCTTAATCAATTTATTTCACATCAGTGAACAACTCAACCCTCCTCCTCCTCCCCCTCCTCCTCCTCCCCCTCCTCCTCCTCCTCCTCTCTCTCATTCTCTCTGTTCGTGTCTCGCCTGTGTGTGAGCTACAGTTTCAGCAAAGAAACCAAACAAAAAAATCGCTTAATAGAAATTTATATCAAGATAAATTTTATTCGGCTACAAAAACTATGAACTGGTCAACATAAAACCAATTCCAATACGAATTGTTACTCCCAGCTTCACCTAGAATAAACACCTGTAATAAAAAATTTAAATCTTGGTCGCTTATTAATAATGAAAACATTTAGGCAGTTTTTCATTCATCAGCTTATTTGTGCATTACATTTACAAATCTTGTACTGTTTGTAATTGATGACTAAAAACCAAAATGCCAATTTGCGTTTTTTAAATAACCAACGCCACAGCAGATTCAATTATAGAGGCCAGATACCTGGGTGGCAGAGAAAGCAATATTCCCTACATTTAAAAATATCATAGATATTTTAAGCTTTGATTAAGAATAAAAAAATAGTACACGAAATAAATACAGTAACTTAAACCAATGTTATTGTAATACTCGGCTCATTGAATCAGTTATTCAGTTGTGTTTTCTGTAATTGATGATTAAAATCCAGCAGGGTCAGTATTGACAACACAGTGACACAGCACCGATACAGTATCAAACACGTTTGAGTAATGGCCGCAACGCTTTTATTATTTTAGTTTACAGATCTTTATCAGAAAATACCAGCCATGTTTGAGGGAAGCAAAGGAGAACAGTTTGTGTCTGATCTGGGAAAAAAGGGGCAAATTAACGTTAGAGGATGGACTAAAACAAAGTGTAAAGCCTGTGTGGGGTTTTACAACAATATCGTTGTCCGCTGCTTTCTCACTTTCTGCTCTTATCCTGCGGGTTTAAATAGAACGAACGTCTTTCAGATTCCTGCTTGTTCAGGATCACCTCCTTATCATGAAGTATTTAAATGCATGAGAAAGAGATATAACAGGACACGCATACTTCCACACTTTATTTCTATTTAAATTGATGAGTCAGCTTGAACACACCAGCGAAACAACTAAAGTAACAACAACACATAGGCCATAAGTGCCGTACATCCGTTAAAGCATCTTAGTGGAAAATCCATGAAAAGCTGCAAAGAAAGAATGAATGAATGAAAGAAAAGAAATGAAAGCTTCATTTCAAACATGTAATGGCCAAAAAACACAACAAGAAATAAAACTTGAATAATTTTTTACTGAACAGTTTGAAATGACAGGAAGAAATTTGCTAATTTGATCCTATACCTTCTCCATTTAAATTTACTTCCGCGTTCTGGCTCACAAAAAGTCAACGGGTTTTTTGTGTGTTTCAAATAGTCGTCATCACTTCCCGGTGTGAGGGACCTCTTCAGGCTGTGGGGGTGTCCTCATTGGGGCCCAGGCTACGATGTCCACATGGATCTGTCTGGGGAGCAGACATAGTACAATTGGCATTAGGGATTAGATCATTTAGATTAATTTAACTTTATTAGTGCACTTTGCTCATAAAACCTCGGTATCATCTGTTGTTAACAGACCCAAGTCATGAGAGTTAAGGGGACACTCAGAGTGCTCCTGATATGTCCACCACCCACCAGTCTTTTAAAACCTTACAAACTACTTGAATTTTAAATCTTCAAGAAAACTTAACAAGTCCAGTTGTCCTTGTTTTAGCTTTGTTTTAAAGTTCACCGGCTCCACAGAACAGTGGAGTCTTCAGTCCATTACAATGACTTAACATCTACCAGGTTACAACACAAAGACACGCGTTAACAACCTCCATCACTACATCTATACTGCTGAGGGGCACACACAACACACAATCCAACTGGTCAGTCTTCTCTGTAAAATGCAGAGATATTTAATTAAGGGAACCCCGAAGTCCCAGTGACCCTCCAGGTTAAAAAGAGCATGTAGAAACTGACCCTGTCACTCTGTGGGTTCATCAGTCTTCACCGACACTGATACACGAAAGCCAGCCCAAAGGGAGTCATCCCAGGGCGATGACCACAGTATTGCAAGCGTCATTTAAAGGCCACAAACCACAGGACATAGACACAGACATTACACAATGTTCCTCATTTTGAAAAATCCATCTGAATCATTTCAGCTGCGTTGCATCATCAGATGCTAAGCCACCCTCAATCTAAACTGCAGAATGGTCGATACTAACTCAGTCTAACACATTTATTTTGTGTGTTCACACATAAATAGACATTTAGTCATCACTGAAGTCATTCTAAAGGCCCGCTGAGTTTCATAATTTAAAAAAGAACACAGCTTTATTTAAAATTCAGTGTTTTCTCACACAGGCTTAATAAAAGATGGACGGACACCGACTCTGAACTGGAGCCCAAAGTGTAATAGCCCAAAAATAAAACCACTGAGGGTCATTGGGTTAAATCCCCTTCACAACCTTCAACAAACTTCTCATCAAACCTGAGTCACGGTTTTCCCTCAGTCCTTATGATGCCATTGGTCACATTCACTTCCTTTTCACAGTTGTTGCTAAGAAGGAGATGTTGAGCCTCAAAGACAAGAACGTTTGAGGAGAGTCTGGTTTCCCTACATGTAGGTCCCATGACTGACAAGCCGCTGGTGAGGCATCGCGCAACCACCGAGCCACAAGATCCCACACAGATGGATGAACTGGTTCCTCAGAGGGTTTCGGAGCCTGTCCCGAAACCGGAAGGGAACTTGGTGAGAAACCCCAGTCAAACATTTTACACACTCAGTCATATAATTATCGGTCCACATCAGAGCCACTTTGTGTGGGTCAAAGGTGGACTTGCTCTGTGACATAGGCCGACCCATTAATACCTCATGAGGCCCTTTGTCCTGTTTGGATTGAAGTACTATACCCTCATGCCCGGAGGGAAAATAAGATGAGAAAGTAGGGGGGGGTCAACCACTGGCTTACCAAATCTGTGGCGGCCGTCGGTCTGTCCAGCTGACCTTGTAGACCACAGTCAAACAACGGCCCGCGGCCGGACCGCCCGTTGGGTCATTTAATCCGCCGGGATAAATTTCTGATATGTCAAAAAAAGAAGCGAGTCCTTGCAATTTCATATTAAAAGTTGTGATTTTTAAAAAAATACAACCAAATGCTCCCTCCGGCCGCTAGAGGGCATAAATGTGTAAAAGCGCTCACGTCAAGCATGCGGCACGACACAGTTAGATCAAAAAATAAATAAACAAATTCGCACGTGATGTGTCCAGAAAAAAACGGCAAACTTGCCTTCACCACACCACAACTAAACAAGTTATCGGGCAACACCCCTTCTCCCAAATTGCACTGTCAAAAAAAAGAAGAGTGGACACGGGGTGCAGAGTTTCCAGGAGAAATGGACCGAGAATATTTATTCACAGAATGAATGCAAAACCAGTGTGCTTGGTATGTAATCAGCAGTGCAGTTTCAAAGAGTTTAATAATTCGGGGCCACCATCATAAAGACAATATGTCATATAAAGACAATTTAATATTGTGCAGTATATTCTCACTCAGTAGGCCCCAGCCTAGTATTTGATCTATGTAGTCTAATCCTAATGCCCATGCACTGCTATAACTTTTTATTATTTAATTATTTTATTTTATTTTGTATTTATTTTTTCCCTTATTCAAAGCAATGACAATTAAGGCGAAAATATTTTTATTATAGCTCCACTTGAGTTGTTAGTGTGGTATTGGTTCAGTGTAAAACTGCTTCACTCAACTGTTAAAATAAAACCCGTTGTAACACATTCACGCCAAAAAAATGAAAAATCATTTTTTTCCATTGGTTTGAATAAAAAGTGTTGTCTTAGAAAAGATCCTTGTCATCTGTATTAAAATGTTTGGTAGGCACAAATGTAGGCTGAATGATAAAAGCATAGTACTGAAACAAAGCTAAATTTGGGGTTGACATTCTTTTACTGATCCGGCCCACCTGAGAACAAAAGTCTGGATCCGGCCCCCAGAGCCAAACTGAGTTTGACATGCCTGGTAGACCCAAACGCTGTCCACAGGTCCAACTGGAGTTTTTAGCAGATGGGTCCGCGCTGGACCTCGATGCCCAGATCCTGGGTGTGGAATAATACCTGGCTGATTGAAAGCGTCTGCTGCTGTCATTTTATGGCATCTTCATGTTTTTCTGATTAGCCGTGGGATTCCAGCGCCTTGATGCCCAATGTTCCAAGATTCAAACTTTTTTTTTTGCACAAGGTGCAGTGTGCTTCATAAATACACTGTGTTCCAAATTATTTTGCAAATGATATTTGTCTCAGATTTTCCTAAATAGTCAATGCAAATGACAGTCGGCATAATTTTCACGTCATCAACCGTTAGTTTAATGAATTCTAATGTTACTGAACAAACCCCCCAAATGACAACAGTATTTTCAAACATGACAAACTTAAAATGCACTGTTCCAAATTATCACGCACAGCAGATTTTTTTATCACATTTTACAGGTTGTTAAGAACTGAAAATGCTCATCTTTTGAATCTGCAGCATTAGGGTCATATTTACTGAAAGCAAAAGCTATTTCAATCAAAAACATCTCAACATGTGGAGTTCCATTTTAACATAGGACCCCTTATTTTATAGCAGCTTCACATTCTTGCATCCGTTGACCTTGTGAGTTTTTGGAGGGTTTCTGCTTGAATTTCTTTGCAGGATGTCAGAATAGCCTCCCAGAGCTGCTGTTTGGATTGAGGATGCTCCAAAGGTTCTCAATAGGGTTGAGGTCAGGGGAGGACGGGGGCCACGCCATGAGTTTCTCTGCTTTTATGCCCATAGCAGCCGATGATGCAGCGTGAGATGGTGCGTTGTCATGCATGAAGGTGATTTTGTTACGGAAAGTACGGTTCTTGTTTTTGTAGCATGAAAGAAAGTGGTCAGTCAGAAACTCCACATACTTTACAGACGTCATTTTCACACCTTCAGGGACCCTAAAGAGTCCGACCAGCTCTCTCCCCATGATTCCGGCCCAAAACATGACTCCACCACCTCCTTGCTGACGTGGCAGCCTTGTTGAGACGTGGTGGCCGTCCACCAACCATCCACTACTCCATCCATCTGGTCCATCCAGGGTTGCACGGCACTCGTCAGTGAACAAGACTGTTTGAAAATGAGTCTTGTTGTATTTCTGGGCCCACTGCAGCCGTTTCTGCTTGTGAGCATTGTTTAGGGGCGGCCGGATAGAAGGTTTACGCATAACTGCAAGCCTCTGGAGGATCCTCCACCTTGATGTTCGTGGGACTCCAGAGGCACCAGCAGCTTCAAATATCTGTTTGCTACTTTGTAACGGCATTTTAGCAGCTGCTCTCTTGATCCCATGCATCTGTCTGGCAGAAACCTTCCTCATCGTGCCTTTATCTGCACGAACCCGTGTGTGCTCTGAATCAGCCACAAATCTCTTAACAGTACGATGATCACACTTAAGTTTTCCTGAAAGATCTAAGGTTTTCATACCTTGTCCAAGGGACTGAACTTTTTCACGCTTTTCGGCAGCAGAGAGATCCTTCTTCTTTCCTATATTGCTTGGAAATGGTGATCTGCTTAATAATGTGGAACGCCCTTAAGTAGTTTTTACTTAAATAGACTCATCCAGCAAACTAATTATCACAGGTGTCTGAGATTGATCTCAGTGATCCAAAGAGCCATGCGACACAATACCATCCATGAGTTTGATTGAAAAACAAAACATGTAATCGTTATGACACTTAAATACAATTTGCATAATAATTTGGAACACAGTGTTTTTCCATCCACCGGCTTTAAACGTGCTTTAAATTCTTGGTTCTGGAGCCATAAATCATTGAATTTACATTTTAGTGTTAACATACAAATCAGATTAATGCTAGTAGATGGACGCTAGCATATGGATGCTAACAGATGAATGCTAACAGATGAACGTTAACCTACGGATGCTAACATGGATGCTAAGAGGCAGATGCTAACCCGGATGCTAACAGAAGAATGCTATCAGATGAAGGCTAACAGACCAATGCTAACAGATGAATTAATAAACATACAAATCAGTTGAATGCTAACACGGATGCTAACAGGCGGATTCCAATCCAGATGCTAACAGACGAATGCTAACAGGCGGATGTTAACAAAAGGACACTAATACACGAATGCTAACCAGATGCTTATTCAGAATGCTATCAGATTAAAGCAAAAAAGCGAAACAACAGA